>NC_080386.1:95118032-95280113 GCF_014773155.1 Arachis stenosperma | reverse complement strand
ACAATGGGCGGCACGATGGCAGAGGCAGGTGAGAACGGAGGTAGTTGGTGGTCGGATACGGGCTTAGAGAGGGATTCGGCTGCTACGGAAGATGAAGAGGAAGAGATGACGGTTTCGTTGTTATGAATGGAATTTTTGAAATCAAAGGAATCAACATCCAAATCCACATCCATATCGAGATCGAGATCAAATTCGTCGGGGATTCGGACATGAAGCTCCGATTGAGTTCGACGGTGGTGCGAGAACGACATCGTTTTTGGGGTTTTTAGGAGAGAGGAGAGGATAATAAAACTCCCTCTCTCTCTCTCTCTCTCTCTCTCTCTCTCTCGTATTCGTTTCGATGTTTCGATCAGATCAAGATGTGTTAATTTTCCATTTTACTCATGACACACAATTGGTTTGCAGTTTGGTTCGATATTTAGAAGAAAAATCATTCGAACCAATTATATATAAAATACTAGCATGATAACCCATGCAACTGCATGTGATCCATGTATTTTTAAAATTTTTAAATAAAGAATATTAAGATAAAATCAAAATATGTTGGATAAAAATACATATGTTATATCAATATTCAAATAACAAAAAAATTATTCCTACGTTAAAATAGTATCACATGATATAATAAATATTTAGCATGTTAATTAATATTATAACATAAAATTTAGAGCACACGATAAGATAAACATGAAAGTAGCAACAACACAGTTCAAAAGATAAACATAAATAAGAACCATAACTAATATAATTTATGTATATATAAAAGATTTCTTTGATTCATCATGTTAAAATAATTTATTTCTTGGATAATTTTTTTTTAAAAATATAAATTGTTATTTTTCAATGCTAATAGAGGTTTATCAAAAAGAGAGGACCAAATGCATAAAAAGATGAAGAACTTAAGGAAGATATACTATTTTGGCCTTTCATTTTATTTATTTGCTAATTGAAGAAAAAGAGAAAGAGAAAAAGAATGGATGTTTGAAATCTCTCATCAAACTTATTATTTTCCAAGATGAAAGAAAGAAATAGAGAGTTAAGTGTAAGGCTTCTTTTGTGCAACTTCAACTCATTTCTACAAATCTCTCAACCACTATCTTTTAATCCAAACTCTAACTTAGATGAGAGAGAGTGCACTATAGAGGACGTTGCTTTTTGGTTTATCTTTTATTTTTTTTTCTTTTTTTCTTTCTCTTCTATTCTTTATTCCTAAATATTGTGAAAGTGACGTTTGAATGAATACTCCACTGCTATTTGAATGTACAAAATATAGTCTATTTTTAATATACCATTTGAAAAATAAAGAGGTAGTATTTTAAAAATGGTTCCTAATGTGCCTCTAAATTTTTTTCCAACTTATCAGATTTAAGAAGCATGAATTCTTAAGGGTGCTGATAATCGACAGATACTATTTTTTTCTTCATTAATTTTCAACCATATGTAAATTTTCAAAATAATAATGAATCCTAGTGGAATTATTTCCGAAAACAAAACAGGTAAAGCAAAAAAGGAATAACTTTAATGGTTTCATAAAAAGAAAGGTGATATGAGTAATATAATTATGCAGGTGACTCAACAACGGTACAAATAGTTATTCGAAATCAGAAAATCAAAATATAAGAAAAAATCCCTAATGGATAAGTGTTGTCGATACCTATTTTTCAGTTCAGTCTTAGATTCGTTTCTGATTGATAAATGTTGCAGGAAAACATAAATGTGATAAAAAAAAATCTAAGTAATACTGCAAACATATTCAGCCTTAATTCATGAATAATCTTTAACCATAAAACTCTTTATGAAGTGTTTCACAGAGTATCTTTAATCAGCATGCATTACTTAAAACTTATAAAAAATGTTGCTAACAACTTCCAATAAGTTATATTAACGACTGTTCTTCAAAAAATGTTAATTATCCCAAAAAAGAGATATAATCCAATAAATTATGAAATGATTATAGAGAGTGGCATCCTCATGATTTTTCACCTATTAAATTTACAATGAGAACCTACTATGTGACCATATCGTCCACCCCACTTTAATCCCCAACATTTGGTAGTTTCTTCCAAGTTAGTTCTTCTGCTATTCAACATCTTTGGCTTTAGCTTCTTGCTCTAAATGTTGTCTGTTTGAATAACTCAACGCGTTCATTTTTAAGAACATATTGCAAACATTCATGGCGACTCCATAAACTATGTACATAAGCTAATAAGCATAACATAAAACATAGTATGGAGAGACAACAATTTACCTTGTCATCAATCTTAGCTTCTCTCTAAGCATGAAGAATATTCATGATGGGACTACTCTTGGCATACTCAAGTACATATTCTACTATCGGAGCAATTAAATTCATACTTGAACCAACTTAGCAAACTCTCCAAAAACACACTTTTTCATAAGAATAATCACTATAGTTGGGAATCCAAATTTCTTTCTCCAAATAAAAAAATATAGAATAAAAGATAAATAGCTTCCTGACCTTTTTTTCGCAGACATTTTCATCTTCAAAGAACAGAAAATACATTTATGTCATTGACTCCTGTAAAACGTGGACATATTAACCCTTCCGTTGAATTCAGTCTGTTGGACCCATCAAAAAACTCTGACGTGGCAAACGTGGATCTGACGTGTTCATTACGGGAGTCCACGTGGCTCTGAGCTTTTGAAAATTGGACATATATATCCTCAGACACAAAAATGACGCCGTTTCACTACCTCCCCCAATCTTTCAAATTTTTCCGTTCCTTGTAGATCTGCTAACTCTTTAGTTTCTCTCAAATGAAATCATCTTCGTTCCCACCGAAGCCTCCCAAAATCCTCGTCTTCTAAGGTCAGCTCCTATTATTCTCTTCAATTAATTTCTTGTTTTCCACAGTAATATCTCTCTTCAATCCCATTTTTTCAACAATCTTAGTGTTTTCCGTTCCTTTGCCATAACCCTAGATCTTTGCTGCTGCTGCACCCGTGAACCAATGGTGGCAGGAATTCTTAAAGATGTTCTAGTATTACCTAGATAAATCTATGCCTCACACCACCTATAGGTTGATTGGGACTTTGGAAATCGTGTCAATTTATGTCTTGAGGATTTTTTATGTCCAGGGATTTTACATTGTGTCTTATGGAATTTACTTGCTAAACCTCTTGATTGGGTTCTTGTCCCATTTGGTTGATCCTGAGTTGGAGCCTAATGCTGATGGACCTTTGGTTCAAACCATTCATTCGACAGCTTCCAGAGTTTAAGTTTTGGTAAACTTTAGGGGTTTTGCTGTTATTTCATTGATAGTATGTTAATTTGCATATAACTTTGTTGTCATCATTGCTAAACCTTAATTGAATTTGGGAGTACATTTTTTTTGCTGATTCTATATCTCTTATTAGGCACTTGTCTTATTGTGAGCTGCACCTTGTTTTTGTGACATTTTGTCATTTTTGTATATTTGTATTTCCATATGATCATCTCGCACGTGCGTGTAGATGTAACTGCCTGCTAACCATTCAATAATTAAGTTGAGTTATGACCACTGGCATTTATTCGCAGCCTATTTTAATTATCCATGTATATCAAAAAGGAGAAAAGAAATGTTTATTTATGTATAAACAAACTATTTGTGTTAATTTTTTTTATTAATTTTTTGGTCATTTTCATGTTAAATTCGATACAATACACAAACTTTGAGTTTTTAAGAATCCAACCCACTGAAGTTTATAGTGGGTTGTTCTTATTAATGTACTATGGATATCTGGTCTCAAAACCACTATGAAATTGCTTTTATGAAAATCTGTTTTTAAACGGAGAATAAGAGGCATCACTGGAATGACATCATATTGGATAATCACTACATTGACTTTGGTGGAATGAGTTGATCTTTTTAGCTTAGTTTTCCTGAAAGATCCTAGTTTCATTGAAGTGTTGTGCTGCAATTTTTCAGGAATCAATCTTGGTCAGGGCAGAAAAATTTGAAAGATTGGGGGAGGTAGTGAAACGGCATCATTTTTGTACCTGGGGACTTATATGTCCAGTTTCCAAAAGCTCATAGCCACGTAGACTCCCGTAACGGACATGTCAGCACCACGTTTGCCACGTCAAAGTTTTTTGACGAGTCCAACGGACTGAATTCAATGGAAGGGTTAATATGTCCACATTTTACAGGGGTCAGGGACATGAATGTATTTTTCTTTTCTTAAGGACAAAAATGTCCGCGAAAAAAAATGTCAGGGACCTATTTATCTTTTATTCAAAAATATATTTGAACTCTCACTTTGCTTTCCCTTGGGAATATAAACTTCTTTTATCAAAGAAATCATAAGAACTAAAGTTTTGCTCTTTTGGTTGTTGTAACCTTTTGTAACATCAACTAATTTTTTGATAGTTATAGACCGTTCGAAAAAGCAAATATTTATAGCTTCAACATCATCTTCTTGAGCATTTGCATTAAACAAAATGTACACTAGATATAATTGACTATAGCTATAAGCAAAATATATTGATTGATTAGTGAAATCCTTGAAAAATATTAGATGTTGTATTAAAATATATCAATTGCTATACTCAGACGGATTGATCATTTTCATATCAAGGATTAAGGTAGTTTTAGTATGAAGTAAAAGTATAAAAGGAAAACACTCCATTGAAAAAAAGAAATTGATTCCACCAAGCTGGCATCACAACAGCAAAATTAAGAACATGAAATGACTACTATTTCAGACACAACTTAAAAAATGTGACTACATTAACACATACACTATTAGTGTCATGCATGTACTTATTCAGCTCTTCTTCATCTATGGTATAATCATGCAAAACCTAATTAGTCCACTCGCTTCTATTTTAGTGATCAAACCATATTCGATTAATTTTTCTTTAAAAAGATTTTCCAAAGATCAGAGCTTTTCCAGTATTTGAAATTTAGCCACAAAATATATTATCTTGAAACTCTATGTTTTTATTATGTTCTGTTCAATTATACAAAACCTTAATAATAGATAGATGATTGGATCTAAATTATCAATTATCGTTATTAGCAAAGCATAATCAGCAATGTTTATCAAACACACAACTATATCACCCCCAAGAATATTATTCGAAAAAACAGAAGGCAGAATATTACTAATTATCTGATTCAACCTAACTAACAATACTTTGATTTAGTAAAATTAGGCCAAATTCTTTGCAAGCTTTCAAAATCAATTTGAAACAAAAATCATAAAGTAATAGAAGCACTTAAAAAAATACAAAAAACATAGTGAATAGAAACTCGATAACAAATGCTCACATAAAACAAAAAGGACTTAAAGCTAAAATGTAACAAAGCAGTTAAGAACTAAAAGGAGCTCTAACAACAGAACAACAAAAAAATTGGAAGCTAGTCATTCAACCCTCTTACACCAGATTAACAAAATTCTTAAAGTACAACTTGAGGTGTTGCAAGCCTTTCAATTAGAACCCTGCAAGAGTCTTTAAAATTCAGTTTAATAGCTGAATATTTAATATTATTGTCAAACAGTTCAAAAATTTCAAGAACTATCTTTCACATATCCTCAATGAGCAAATAAACGTTACACAACTAACCTCAAACGGATCACTCTACAGAATGTCGCTTGATAGGTAAATGGAAAGAAATTTTCCAACATCATATCTACTATACCCAAATGTCATTTGGGTAAGGTCATCGGTTCCAAATAAAAAGAACTCATCTTCATCAGCAATTTATACAAATGAATAATAAAATTAGTCAGTTTAAATAAATAATTAAGAGTATGAGAGAGTAGAAATTTTAAGCTCATATATACATTTGCTAACTGCGTTCCAATAAACGTGCGGGAGGCATTCCCCTTTGAAGTGACCCATTACTACACTCCACTCATACGATTTCTAGTTAAAAAGCCTCGATTGTTAGAAGCAATTAATGTTTTAGAGGGTGGGAGGATCAAATCCTTTACAATGAGAGAAGTTATAAGGTATCCATACCTGAGGGACTCATGTTTTATAATATGCCTGTGTGCTATGCTTGGATTCGATATTTGGTGGAACATAGCTCCTGAGAAATTGCTCTTAAAACTGCCTCTTTGTGCTCCCCAGATCTTAGTACCCTTTTGAGGGTAGCTCAGGATACTTTATTTGATCAAATTTATAGCATTCACCCTCATGTTATCAGTCCATGTAACTATCTATTAAAAAAAATATAAAATTGATTATAAGCTATACATCTTATTCAATATTATAAATCAATTACTTGGAATGAGTTAAAGTCCACCAAAACTCAAGTGAATTACATACATCTTACTCAAATCACACCAGTCCATCAAATATAAAGTCTAAGAAAATTCATAGAAATATAAACTCCATTTTTCAATTGATAGATACTAAAAACAAATATTAATAAAGGGGGACATAAAAAGTGTACGGATGAGTAAAAACAAAAATTATTACAAAAGAAGAAAAAATAATAAAAGAACAAGAGAGGTTAAAATTAATTAAAATAGATATATATATATATATATATATATATATTATTTTTTTGTATATATATATTTTGTATTTATTTTTATTTTTATTTTCTTTTTTTAATGGAAGAAATAATACAAAAAAGAAGAAGAAAAAGATGTAAGGAAAGTGAGGTGTCATTTAATATATTAAAACTGGATTTTTTCCCAACTAATGAAAGTGAGGTGTCACTTCCTCATAAATCCATTTTCCCTCCAAAATGAATTCATTTAATGAATAATGCATAATTATACTAATTTAAAAAAATATCTTTATCATAATTATATAAAATCAATATTTAATGAATTATTAAACTACTTACCAATTATTAATCGGAAATATTTTTAATTGTTTTAATAAATAATATATAATTATACTAATTTAGAAAACTATCTTTATTATAATTATATAAAATTAATATTTAATACATTATTAAACTAATTATCAATCAAAAATATTTTTAAACATTTTAATTATATTCATTTTAATTATATTGATACCCTTCTAATTCTTATCATTATCCAATAATTTTATTAGTGGCAAGTTGTTATCTTAATGGTAACCCATTTATATTGATAATAATAATAATTTTATTAGAATAAATATCGAATTCTATTCCTAATATAAAAATACAAAATTTAATTCCTTCTATTTTTATTTTACCACTATAAAAGACCATGTACGCTAGAAGAAAATATCATTTGTTTACCAATTACTCTTTCATTGGATAGCTTTTACAACAAGTCTCTTTCTTCTTATGAGGCGTCGTTGTAAGAAGGCAACTATCGTGGACATAAACTACCACACTCTCCAACTCCTGTACTCATCATTCGGAGCTATATATGATATGTTATCCATGAAGTATTAATAGACCATGATGTTATCATGTATGCATAAATAAAAAATATTTTGTATTTAAATTTAAGTCATTTACCTGTTTGTGGTATATTGTGGTGTGAAATTACTTTCAATTTGTGTTGTGTAATAATATTATGCTCTAATTTAAGCTTTTACTTTGGAACTATATTATGATTTTATCTCATCATTTTTTCTTAGATATCAAGTTGATGTATTTTTATTTATTATTTTTATTGAAACGAATGTGATATGAAATTTACCAAAAAAAAAAAAAAAGCTCTCACACTCAATTTCTTTTATTATAGTCTTCTATTCTATTTTTTTTATTTTCTTCTTATTCATTTTATTTTATTTTTAATTGTTATATAATTTATTATAATTTATACCCATTAATTAATTATAATTAATTATATCAGCTAGTTTAATTCATTAATTTATAATATGCATAATAAAATAGATCATTTGTTACTTATAACGTTAATTCTTCTAAAATCTAAATTTGAATAACTATATTTTTACTTTTTGTTATGAACAAAATATTATTAATAATGAATAATAATTAACCACTCAAACTTTAAATCAAAGTGTTTGGATGAGTTTTATATTTATTAATATTAATTGTTGGTTATTTTTTGTAAATAAATTGTATTATAATTCTATGTTAGTTCATAATTGATTAATGATTAATGTTCATGAAGTTATGTTACTCTAAATTTTATATTTTACAAATATTTTATTTAAATATAATTTTTTAAACATAAAAATGTATTATTTTTAATAATATCATACTTTTATTTTTTTTAAATGAATATTTTATTGAATACTAATTAAAGTCATCGTTCCATTTGCTTTTACTAATCTATTATCTAACTATTATATAAAATTAAAATTGTATTAATTTACTTAATATACTAAAACTGGGTTTTTCCCCGCTAATGGAAGTGAGGTGTCGATTCCTCATGAATCTATTTTTCTTCCAAAATGAATGTACTATTTTCTCTTCTAAGTTTATTTATAAAACTGTCTTTATTATAATTATACTATAATTAGAATTTAAGTAATAATACATAATTATACTAATTTAGAAAAATATCTTTATTTTTAGAAAGTACTATTCTCATGTAATGAAAATACTATTCTCTCTTCTAAAATTATTTTTAGAAAAATATCTTTATTATAATTATATTATAATTAACATTTAATGAGTAATTGATGATTATACTAATTTAGGAAAATATCTTTATTTTTAGAAAGTACTATTGTCATGTAATGAAAGCATTATTCTTTCTTTTAAAATTATTTTTAGAAAAATATCTTTATTATAATGATATTACAATTAGCATTTAATGAATAATGCATGATTATACTAATTTAGAAAAATTTTTTATTATAATTATATAAAATAATCTACTTAATATATTAAGATTGGATTTTCCTGCAACTAATGAAAGTAAGGTGTCAATTCATTTATTTTCTTTTTAAAATAAAAGTGCTATTCTCTCTTCTAAATTTATTTTAAAAAATATCTTTATTAGAATTATATTACAATTAGCATTTAATGAATAATTCATAGTTATACTAATTTAAAAAATATCTTAATTATAATTATATAAAAAATTAATCATAAATTTATAATTCTAATTGCTATAAATATGATACTAACGTTCATAGTGGTAAATTGATATTGCAATAATTAATTTCTATAATTATTTTTGTACTACTAAAGGCTATATATAGTGTTTCTTTGTGGTTAGTGAGTCTAAATATAAGAATCAAAGTATTCTTTTTTTCTAATCTGTTATTCTTCTTTGATTGGGCAATTGTTTCTAAGGATCTTTATAGGTCAAGTTCAAGTCAGATTCCCTCCACATTTTTTATGTTTGTCCAAAAATATTCGAAGTGGAGCATATAATGAAATTGAATTTCCTTAATTTAGGTTCAGTTTTGAAAATTTTGTGCCAACCTTAAAGATGCAATTCAAAGATTGGTACTATAGTTAAATTTTCTTTTCTTAAACTTTTTGTATTAAAAATAATTTTATAACATATTATGATTTTTTTCAAAAACTACCAGCCTTCTGCTGCATTAATGCAATGTCATTACGGAGAATAAAAGTTAATTTAATTTGACAATTTTAACAAAAGGATAGTTTGAATTTGTACGGATTCTAAGTGTTCGATTTTATAATGTTATTTCGGTTGGTTGTTACGAGAATGTCTCTAATCTATACGTATCTAAGGATTAGAGTAGATTAAATATTATTTAAATGATTTAGTTCTAATATTGGTAATTGATTAAAATAGTTTTGGTTATTAACTAAACAATTGATATATATATATATATATATATATATATATATATATATATACGAAAATTAGTATGATTTATGACTATTATTATGCATATGATGGTATTAATAGAATAACAAAATCATTTAATGATTGTAGACTAAAAAAATATTTATAATAAAAAATTAAAAAATAATTAATATATGTGACTTAATATATATGTATATATACACTTAAATAAGGAAAGATTTAAAATTATTTAAACAAAATAAATAAATATATCCTACAAATAAAAAAATCATTGACTAATCGATTAATATATACTGGTAGTATAAATAAAAAACCATTCAATAAAAAAGATATAGTATGTTTTCAATTTTGGGAATAAAACGTAAATAATTATAATATAATAATTTGTTTAATTATTAATATTTATAATTGTTATTTTAAATCATACATTTAGAAAAAAAGTAGATTAAAAAAAACGATTAATAACTATATTAAACTTGATACACATAACACTACATTAAGAAAAAATAATCGCATAACATGTTACTTTTTTGTTAATCAAATTACTACAATTCAAATTAATTTCAATAAAATAATTTAAAATTATAATTTCAATCTTATCACGTGCATAGTACGAATTATTGAACAATTTATTATCATATACATGGCACAGATTATTAAACAATTTCTCATGTATTTTTTCCAAAATAAAAATACTATTTTTACTTATAATTATTATTCTTTATCAATTCTTTCATTTAAATACTAATATTATTTATTAATTTTTTTATTTTGATTTCTCACATTTATTAAATTTTTTTTCAATATTTTAGGTATTAATTATACCTCAATTACGATATTAAAACTTTTAACATAATTTCAATTTAATTTTGGACAATATTAACTATTATTTATTAACTTATTTTAGGTATTTAATTATTAAAATATTAGATATTAATTATATTTCATTTACCATGTTAAGATTTTAGACATAATTTCAATTTGGTTTTGAACAATATCAGAAGCAAGTATATATAATATTAAATTAGAAGAGTAGATTTTAATTTTACATAAAATAATATAATAGATATAGAGTATAAATAAATTTATTTGACAAATATAATTATTTATAGTGTGATATTTTATTACAATAACATATATTTGTATATTGACTCCCTATAACATATCTTTGTATATTGACTCTATATATATATATATATATATATATATTAGTTTATTATTTTTCTATCACATGACATATTTATTATTATATTTCAAATTTAGAGTTTCCTTGATCTAAGATTGCAGGAAAAGAATGACAAGCAAAAAAATAAAATAAAAATACGGGAACATTCCAAACATAATTACCGATAATATTTTTTTCTTTAATTTTTAAATATATTATTTATTTTATTTATTAGAGTAATAACTAAATTTATTATAACGATAGTAAAATTATCTTTAAACTATTAGTATTATTAGTAAATTTTAAAAATTATTGACATATTATTAGTATATATAATAAGCAATAATAATTTTTCTTTTATGTTTATCATTTAAAAAATTTATAATTTTTACATAGTCTTTATACTATTTTTTTCTATACCTAATGAATATTGACTACGATCCTATCAATAGTATCACTTATAATAGATTATACGAAGAGAAAATATGGAAAATAAAGACAAGAATTATAAGGCTATAGAAAGTCTCATTCAAGTTTGACAAGAGCAAGACAGTTTACATAGAAATAGTTATAATAGATGATAAGATTAGTTGATTCATTTACTAAATTTTTTTAAGTAATGCTAAGTTCAATTTATAAATAGAGTTTAATTTTGATGTACTAATAGTGCAAAGTATTTTACACCGTCGTGCAATCACATCCGTTCTTTTGGATGACCATTCACGCGGTCAATGTGAAAGATATTTATTTTTATTGATGTGTCATTACGTAATTAGATGCACATGTAAAACTATTTACACTGTTAGTGCATCAAAATTAAATTCTTATAAATATTTGTAGTTCATATTTTAAATTAATTTTATAAGTATACCATTTCACAAGTCAAAGACAATTCTTTTTAATAGCTTTGAAAATGCTAATAGCTTTTACATTTAATTTATTTTGCAATACGATAAAATTCATTGTTCAATCAAGAATTATTTGACAAAAATATTTGAGAACGAATTGGTAGAAAGGAAGGTCTATGTTTTCTCAAATTTTGAGATTGAGAAATCAAGTGGAATATATCTTCTGACTGTACACACTTGCAAAATATCTTTTAAGATAGAGTTACGTATAGTACATACGGTCGATGATTGTAAAATTCCGGATAATCATTTTAATTTGCTTGCCCATGCTGATATATTGAAACAAACAAATGAACGATTCTACTTATTTGGTACATAATTAATTTATATTAACCCACACAAAATTATTTTCCTTTTGATTTTAAGTTTTGCCAAAAAATTGTATAATAGCATCATTTTATCGATAACAAAAATTTTAACAGTTTATTTATGAAAATATTTGAAATTGTATTGTGACTTTTTTAAAGGTATATTCTTTTATTAATATACTATTGTTAGTTTTATCGTTTAACATAAAATAAATCAGTAAATTCTCTTTATTTTATACACGTACGAAGTTATAATTTCTTATATTATTAACTCATTTGTCCTTAATTTGGTACTTTTAATTCAATTTTTTTGTTGAATTAGATGTTATTGGATTCTTGACTAGAAAAAAAACTTATATTATGGTCAAAAATAGAGAGAAGTGACCAGTACATTGTGATTGATCTTCATGATTTGCGGCATGTAAAATTTTAATATGAATATTTCTTTTGGTAATAATTATGTGTTGTGGTGCAATTTTTTTTTCTTTATGTATTACTACTTACTCTCTGAATTCTCGCTTTCCTTCAAAAATGAGAAAAAAAAGATGCGCACTATGAGATCAATTTATAATCCAATTACTTGATTATCTATGTGATTACCAAGCAACCGAATACATAATTTATTCTCTAATTTATAAAATTTAACAAAGACATTGGTAAACATATTGGTTTCGCATTTATTTATATATTTTATTTATTCATATTATATTTGTAATTATATTATATCTATTTTTATCAATATATTTTTTTTAAAAATACCGTTCGTGTTAGCACATGGTGTATTAAATAAATTAAATGATAGAAATACGTAACTATTTTCTTTTTCAGTCAAGATTCAGTAAAATACTGTAATTTACACTTGCAATATCAATATATTAATAATAAAGTGGAGAAAAAATGTAATATTATATCAAAAGAATTTTTTTAAATCATAATTGTAATTTATGATTGAAATTATAATTTAAATATTTTAAATGGGATAATTTCATTTAGAAAACTCATAATTCAAACATTATTTTTATACATTTAATAGCTACATTTATTTTTATACATTTAATACTATATTTAAAAAAACACAAACAATACACATTATATTATTTATTTATTAATTAAATTATTATAATTTAAATTAATTTTAATAGAATAATTTAAAATTTTAATTTTAATTTTATCACGTGCATAATATGAGTTATTACACTTGTATATATATATTATGCGTTGTAGAATAGGGGGTGTGGGGGGTTACAGGTGGGAGTTGTTGTATGAAGCAAGGTTGGGGGGTGGGGGTAGTGTGTATAAGGAATAGGGGTGGGGTCACGAAGGGTGTCACGGTTTTGGTTGAATGGAATAATTGTGGAAAGGAATAAGGCAGGGAATCAAGGGATATGCTTTAGATATTGATGGGATTTGATTTGGAAGTAGGGCGCCTAACTTGGTCTAAATGGCGCCTAACTTGGTGTGGCCTTTCCTCCTGGCGCCTAACTTGAGAAAACTCAAGTTGGGCGCCACCCATCTAGCAACAAACTTCAAATGGTACGCATAATTGGCGCTACCCTTCTAGGGAACAACACTAAAATGCATCCCTCATTGGCACTTAATCTATTTTCGTTCTAATCATTCTGCATGATCAAAATATACGTAAAACAAAGGAAAAATAGTAGAAACTCAAACAAAACTAAATAAATAAAAATCAAAGTAAAAAAATTAAACTTAAAGATACGAAAACATTGGGTTGCTTCCCGACAAGTGCTTCTTTACCGTCACTAGCTTGACGGTCAGCTCCACTAAGGAGAAGGATCATAGGGGCTCAGTTCTTCGTCCCTCACTGTGAACTTCTTTCCTGTGTTCTCATAGATTAACTCAACATGCTCAAGAGACAGAATCCTGTTTACTGTATGAGGCAGAATTGGGCATGCAGTGAATACCACCTTCATTCCTGGGGAGAAGTCTTCAATGGGAATCTTTTTATTTCTCCATCCCCTGGATACTTTCTTCTTTTTGAGAACCTCCTCCTTGGTGGATGATACATTTTCTACACCAAACTTAGGTTTGATGTCAGGGAAAAATTTGGTTATTGTCACCAAAAGAGGTTTGAGCTGCAGATTCTGTTGTGTATCATCAGGGGGTTCTTGAAGATTTGGATCAATAGGCTCAGTCTGCATGCACCTCTCTTCTTCACCTGCTGAATGTATATCTTTGAAGACATAAAATACCAGTTGCTCATTTTGCACTCTAAGTACTAATTCACCTTCTTTCACATCAATCAGAGCTCTCCCATTGGCTAAGAATGGTCTTCCTAGGATTATAGAGGCATTCTCATCCTCCCTTGTGTCAATAATCACAAAATCTACTGGGAGGAAGAACTTACCCACTTTGACCAAGATATTCTCTACTAATCCACATGCAGGCTTTAGGGATTTGTCTGCCATTTGTAATGCTATCCTTGTGGGTTGTGCCTTTTGGATTTGCAATTTATTCATCACAGATAAGGGCATTAGATTTATGCTTGCACCCAGATCACATAGGGCTTTCTCAAAGGTGGTGCTCCCAATGGTACATGGAATTTGAAAGCTCCCTGGATCTGGCATCTTCCTTGGCAAGTTATTCTGAATTATGGCACTACATTTCTTAGCCAAGACCACTGTCTCATCTCACTTTAAAGGCTTCTTCTTTGACAACGACTCCTTTATGAATTTAACATAGAGAGGCATTTGCTCCAAAACCTCAGCAAAAGGATTATTGATTTGCAACTTTCTGAAGACTTCCAAGAACTTTGAAAACTGCTTGTCCTTGGTCTCCTTTTGAAGTCTCTGAGGATATGCCATCTTAGGTTTGTATTCAGGAGCCTTAGGTAATGTTGGATGTGTGTCAAGAGTGACTGGAAAAGGGTTGTCTGCTGATGAGCGGATAATTTGTACGCTTTTTGGCATTGTTTTTAGTATGTTTTTAGTATGTTTTAGTTAGTTTTTATTATATTTTTATTAGTTTTTAGTTAAAATTCACTTTTCTGGACTTTACTATGAGTTTGTGTGTTTTTCTGTGATTTCAGGTATTTTCTGGCTGAAATTGAGGGACCTGAGCAAAAATCTGATTCAGAGACTGAAAAGGACTGCAAATGCTGTTGGATTCTGACCTCCCTGCACTCGAAGTGCATTTTCTGGAGTTACAGAAACCCAATTGGCAAGCTCTCAATGGCGTTGGAAAGTAGACATCCTGGGCTTTCCAGCAATGTATAATAGTCCATACTTTGCCCGAGATTTGATGGCCCAAACCGGCGTTCCAAATCAGCTCAAAACTGCCCGGCGTTAAACGCCGGAACTGGCACAAGAATGGGAGTTAAACGCCCAAACTGGCACAAAAGCTGGCGTTTAACTCCAAGAGAAGTCTCTACACGAAAATGCTTCAATGCTCAGCCCAAGCACACACCAAGTGGGCCCGGAAGTGGATTTTTATGTCATTTACTCATTTCTGTAAACCCTAGGCTACTAGTTCTCTACAAATAGGACCTTTTGCTATTGTATTTTCATCTTGGTTCTTCTGGTTCCCTCTCTGGGGCCAAAGCCAATGATCACTTTTGTTCTTATGTATTTTCAATGGTGGAGTTTCTACACACCATAGATTAAGGTGTGGAGCTCTGCTGTACCTCGAGTATTAATGCAATTACTATTGTTCTTCTATTCTATTCAGCTTGTCCTTATTCCAAGATATTCATTCGCACTCAAGAACTTGATGAATGTGATGATTATGTGACGCTCATCATCATTCTCACTTATGAACGCGTGCCTGACAACCACTCCCGTTCTACAAGCAAACAAGGCTTGAATGTTTATCTCTTGGATTCCTTAATCGGAATCTTCGTGGTATAAGCTAGAATTGATGGCGGCATTCAAGAGAATCCGGAAGGTCTAAACCTTGTCTGTGGTATTCTGAGTAGGATTCAATGATTGAATGACTGTGACGAGCTTCAAACTCCTGAAGGCTGGGCATTAGTGACAGACGCAAAAGAATCACTGGATTCTATTCCAACCTGATTGAGAACCGACAGATGATTAGCCATGCCGTGACAGGGTGCGTTGAACATTTTCACTGAGAGGACGGGACTGTAGCCACTGACAACGGTGATGCCCAACATACAGCTTGCCATGGAAAGGAGTAAGAAGGATTGGATGAAGACAGTAGGAAAGCAGAGAGACGGAAGGGACAAAGCATCTCCATACGCTTATCTGAAATTCTCACCAATGAATTACATAAGTATCTCTATCTTTATGTTTTATTCATATATCATCCATAACCATTTGAATCTGCCTGACTGAGATTTACAAGGTGACCATAGCTTGCTTCATACCAACAATCTCCGTGGGATCGACCCTTACTCGCGTAAGGTTTATTACTTGGATGACCCAGTGCACTTGCTGGTTAGTTGTGCGAAGTTGTGTTTATACCATGGTATTGAGCACCAAGTTTTTGGCGCCGTTGCCGGGGATTGTTGAGTTTGGACAACTGACGGTTCATCTTGTTGCTTAGATTAGGTATTTCTTCAGAGTTCTTAAGAATGAATTCTAGTGTTTCAAGGTGATGTTCTTATCATCACCAAAGCTGATTGATTCTCATCAATTTAGCTCTTGAATGCAATGTCCTGCTAAAGCTTGGCTAGCCATGTCTAATTTCTTTAGACTGAAGCTTTAGACTAACATTGCATGATTCCTGGAATTCTCATTAAGAATTTTGATACCTTTATGTTCTTTTCCACTTAATTTTTGAAAAAATAAAAAAAAATTACAAAATCATAAAAACCAAAAATATTGTATGTTTCTTGTTGAGTTTAGTGTCTCATTTTAAGTTTGGTGTCAATTACATGTTTCTGTTCTTCTTGCATTCATTCATGTGTCTTCATTAATATTCAAGTTGTTCTTGATGATTTCCTTGCTCTGATATTTAAATTCTCTTGACTTGAGTGTTTTGTGTTTTGTCATATGCATTCTCATTTTGTTAGTGTCAGTAGTATACAAACTGCTAAGTTTGGTGTCTTGCATGCATTGTTATTTGATTTTAGTTGCATTTTGATTATCCCTCATTATTAAAAATCCAAAAAAAATTTAATTTGTGTCTTTTCAAGTCAATAATACAGAGAATTGAAGATTCAGAACATACAGCAGAGGAATTATACAGAAAAAGCTGGGCGTTCAAAACGCCAAGTGAAGAAGGGCAAACTGGCGTTTAAACGCCAGCCAGGGTGCCTGGCTGGGCGTTTAACGCCCAAAAGGGTAGTGCTTTGGGCGTTAAACGCCAGAATGTGCACCATTCTGGGCGTTTAACGCCAGGATGGCACAAGAGGGAAGATTCTGTTTTTAACTCAATTTTTTTTTCAAGTTTTCAAAATCTTTTCAATCAAATCTTTTTCAAAATCAATTTCTTTCCATTTTCAAAGATACTTGCTAACAATTAATGATTTGATTCAACATTTCAAGTATGTTGCCTTTTCTGTTGAGAAAGGTTTAATGTCTGAATCATATCTTTCTTGTTAGGCAGGTTATTAATTTTTAAAATCAAATCTTTTTAAATTGTTTTTCAAATCATATCTTCTCAATCATATCTTTTTAAAACCATAACTTTTCAATCATATCTTTTTAATAACATCTTTTTCAAAATAGTTTTCAATCATATCTTTTTGATTTCTAATTTCAAAATCTTTTTCAAAAATTACTTGATTTCTTTTCCACTCTTGGTTTTCGAAAATCAATTAGTGTTTTTCAAAATGTTTTTAAAATCTTTTACTTAATTTTCAAAAATTTCTTCCCTTCTTCTCATATTCTTCAATAACACTATCCCTTAATGCACAATTCGAACTCCATCTTTCTTGATAAGTTCGAATTCTCTACTTCTTCCTTCTATTTTTCTTTTCCTCTGACACTTCAAGGAATCTCTATACTGTGACATAGAGGATTCTATATTTTCTTGTTCTCTTCTCTTTCATATGAGCAGGAGCAAAGACAAAAGCATTCTTGTTGAGGCTGACCCTGAACCTGAAAGGACCTTGAAGTGAAAGCTAAGAGAAGCTAAGGCACAACTCTCTGTAGAGGACCTAGCAGAGATCTTCAAAGAAGAAGAACCCATGGCAGCCGAAAACAACAACAATGCCAACAATGCAAGGAAGGTGCTGGGTGACTTTACTGCACCTACTCCCGACTTCTATGGGAGAAGCATCTCTATCCCTGCCATTGGAGCAAACAACTTTGAGCTTAAGCCTCAATTAGTTTCTCTGATGCAACAGAATTACAAGTTCCATGGACTTCCATTGGAAGATCCTCATCAGTTCTTAGCTGAATTCTTGTAAATCTGTGACACTGTCAAGACTAATGGGATTGACCCTGAGGTCTACAGACTTATGCTATTCCCTTTTGCTGTAAGAGACAGAGCTAGAATATGGTTGGACTCACAACCTAAAGAAAGCCTGAATTCTTGGGAAAATCTAGTCAATGCCTTCTTGCAAAGTTCTTTCCACCTCAAAAATTGAGTAAGCTTAGAGTGGAAGTCCAAACCTTCAGACAGAAGGAAGGAGAATCCCTCTATGAAGCTTGGGAAAGATACAAACAATTGATCAGAAAGTGTCCCTCTGACATGCTTTCTGAATGGAGCATCATAGGTATTTTCTATGATGGTCTCTCTGAACTATCCAAGATGTCATTGGATAGCTCTGCTGGAGGATCTCTTCATCTGAAGAAGACGCCTACAGAAGCTCAAGAACTAATTGAAATGGTTGCAAATAACCAATTCATGTACACTTCTGAAAGGAATCCTGTAAACAATGGGACAAATCAGAAGAAAGGAGTTCTTGAGGTTGATACTCTGAATGCCATACTGGCTCAGAACAAAATATTGACTCAGCAAGTCAATTTGATTTCTCAAAGTCTGTCTGGAATGCAAAATGCACCAGGCAGTACTAAGGATGCTTCATCTGAAGAAGAAGCTTATGATCCTGAGAACCCTTCAATGGAAGAGGTGAATTACATGGGAGAACCCTATGGAAACACCTATAATTCTTCATGGAGAAATCATCCAAATTTCTCATGGAAGGATCAACAGAAACCTCAACAAGGTTTCAACAATAATAATGGTGGAAGAAACAGGTTTAGCAATGGCAAACCTTTTCCATCATCTTCTCAGCAACAGACAGAGAATTCTAAGCAGAACCACTCTGACTTAGCAACCATGGTCTCTGATCTAATCAAAACCACTCAAAGTTTCATGACTGAAACAAGGTCCTCCATTAGGAATTTGGAGGCACAAGTGGGACAGCTGAGTAAGAAAATTACTGAACTCTCTCCTAGTACTCTTCCAAGCAATACAGAAGAGAACCCAAAAAGAGAATGTAAGCCCATCAACATGGTTGAACTTGGAGAGGATGAAGAGGCAGTGAGCGCCACTGAGGAAGACCTTAATGGACGTCCACTGGCCTCCAATGAGTTCCCTAATGAGGAACCATGGGAATCTGAGGCTCACACTGAGACCATAGAAATTCCATTGGATTTACTTCTGCCATTCATGAGCTCTGATGAGTATTCTTCCTCTAAAGAGGATGAGTATGTCACTGAAGAGCAAGTTGCTAAATACCTTGGAGCAATCATGAAGCTAAATGACAGGTTATTTGGTAATGAGACTTGGGAGGATGAATCCCCTTTGCTCACCAAGGAACTGGATGACTTGTCTAGGCAAAAATTACCTCAAAAGAGACAAGACCCTGGAAAGTTTTCAATACCTTGTAGCATAGGCACCATGACCTTTAAGAAGGCTCTGTGTGACCTATCAAGTGTAAACCTCATGCCTCTCTCTGTAATGGAGGAGCTAGGGATCTTTGAGGTACAAGCTGCAAGAATCTCACTAGAGATGGCAGACAATTCAAGAAAATAAGCTTATAGACTTGTAGAGGATGTTCTGGTCAAGATTGAAGACCATTACATCCCTGCTGATTTCATAGTCCTAGAGACTGGGAAGTGCATGGATAAATCCATCATCCTTGGCAGACCCTTCCTAGCCACAGCAAAGGCTGTGATTGATGTGGACAGAGGAGAATTAATTATTCAAGTGAATGAAGGATCCTTTGTGTTTAAGGCTCAAGGATATCCCTCTGTCACCATGGAGAGGAAGCATGAAGAGCTTCTCTCAAAATAGAGTCAAACAGAGCCCCCACAGTCAAACTCTAAGTTTGGTGTTGGGAGGCCACAACCAAATTCTAAGTTTGGTGTTGAACCCCCATATTCAAACTCTAAGATTGGTGTTGGGAGGTTCCAACATTGCTCTGAGTATCTGTGAGGCTCCATGAGAGCCCTCTGTCAAGCTACTGACATTAAAGAAGTGCTTGTTGGGAGGCAATCCAATGTTATATTTTATCTATTTTCCTTTGTTATTTTATGTTTTCTGTAGGTTGATGATCATGAGAAGTCACAAAATCAATTGAAAAAGCAAAAACAAAATGAAAAACAGAAAGAAAAATAGCACACCCTGGAGGAAGACCTTGCTGGCGTTTAAACGCCAGTAAGGGTAGCAAATGGGCGTTTAACGCCCAGTCTGGCACCATTCTGGGCATTTAACGCCAGAAAGGGGCACCAGACTGGCGTTAAACGCCAGAAAAGGGTAAGAAGTTGGCGTTAAACGCCAGAAATGGGTACCAGCCCGGCGTTTAACGCCAGAATTGGCATAGAGAGCATTTTTGCTCGGCACTTGGTGCAGGGATGACTTTTCTTTGACACCTCAGGATCTGTGGACCCCACAGGATCCCCACCTACCCCACCACTCTCTCTCTTCTTCACCCATTCACCAATCACCTCAACACCTCTTTCCCAAATACCCTTCACCTATCAAATCCCATCTTTCTCTTCACCACTCACATCCATCCTTCAAAAAACCCACCTACCTCACCATTCAAATTCAAACCACTTTCCCTCCCAAACCCACCCTCCCATAGCCGAACCCTACCCCGCTCTCCACCCCTATATAAACCCATCTTCACTCCTTCATTTTTACACACCCTAAACACTACTTCTCCCGCTTTGGCCGAACTATAAAGCCATCTCTATCTCCTCTATTTCTTCTTCTTCTACTATCTTCTTTCTTCTTTTGCTCAAGGACGAGCAAACCTTTTAAGTTTGGTGTGGTAAAAGTATTGCTTTTTGTTTTTCCATAACCATTTATGGCATCCAAGGCCGGAGAAACCTCTAGAAAGAGGAAAGGGAAGGCAAAAGCTTTCACCTCCGAGTCATGGGAGATGGAGAGATTCATCTCAAGGGTGCATCAAGACCACTTCTATGAAGTTGTGGCCTTGAAGAAGGTGATCCCCGAGGTCCCTTTCAAACTCAAAAAGAGTGAATATCCAGAGATCCGACATGAGATTCGAAGAAGAGGTTGGGAAGTTCTTACCAACCTTATTCAACAACTCAGAATCTTAATGGTTCAAGAGTTCTATGCCAATGCATGGATCACCAAGAACCATGATCAAAGTGTGAACCCGGACCCAAAGAATTGGCTTACAATGGTTCGGAGGAAATACTTAGATTTTAGTCCGGAAAATGTAAGGTTGGCATTCAACTTGCCCATGATGCAAGGAGATGAACACCCTTACACTAGAAGGGTCAACTTTGATCAAAGGTTGGACCAAGTCCTCATAGACATTTGTGAAGAGGGCGCCCAATGGAAGAGAGATTCAAGAGGGAAGCCGGTTCAATTGAGAAGGCATGACCTCAAGCCCGTAGCTAGGGGATGGTTGGAGTTTATCCAACGCTCAATCATTCCCACTAGCAACCGGTCCGAAGTTACTCTAGACCGGGCCATCATGATTCATAGCATCATGATTGGAGAAAAAGTAGAAGTTCATGAGGTCATATCCCAAGAACTTTATAAGGTGGCGGACAAGTCCTCTACCTTGGCAAGGTTAGCCTTTCCTCATCTCATTTGTCACCTCTGTTATTCAGTTGGAGTTGACATAGAGGGAGACATCCTCATTGATGAGGACAAGCCCATCACTAAGAAAAGGATGGAGCAAACAAGAGATCCCACTCATCATGAAATCCCTGAGATACCTCAAGGGATGCACTTTCCTCCACAAAACTATTGGGAGCAAATCAACACCTCCCTAGGAGAATTGAGTTCCAACATGGGACAACTAAGGGTGGAGCACCAAGAACATTCCATCCTCCTCCATGAAATTAGAGAAGATCAAAGAATCATGAGAGAGGAGAAACAAAGGCAAGGAAGAGACATTGAGGAGCTCAAGCACTCCATAAGATCTTCAAGAGGAAGAACAAGCCGCCATCACTAAGGTGGACCCGTTCTTTAATTTCCTTGTTCTTTATTTTTCTGTTTTTCAAAAAATCATGCTTATGTTTATCTATGTTTGTGTCTTGTGATCATTAGTGTCTTAGTGTCTATGCCTTAAAGTTATGAATGTCCTATGAATCCATCACCTTTCTTAAATGAAAAATGTTCTTAATTGAAAAGAGAAGAATTGCATGAATTTTAAATTTTATAACAGATTAATTATTTTGATGTGGTGGCAATACTTTTGTTTTCTGAATGTATGCTTAAACAGTGCATATGTCTTTTGAATTTGTTGTTCATGAATGGTTGGCTCTTGAAAGAATGATGAAAAAGGAGACATGTTACTGAGGATCTGAAAAATCATAAAAATGATTCTTGAAGCAAGAAAAAGCATTGAATACAAAAAAAAGAAAAAGAAGCGAAAAAAAAAAGAGAAAAACGAAAAAAAAGAGAAGAAAAGAAAAAGAAAAAAATAAAGTTGTGATCCAAGGCAAAAAGAGTGTGCTTAAGAACCCTGGACACCTCTAATTGGGGACTCTAGCAAAGCTGAGTCACAATCTGAAAAGGTTCACCCAATTATGTGTCTGTGGCATGTATGTATCCGGTGGTAATACTGGAAGACAGAGTGCTTTGGGCCACGGCCAAGACTCATAAAGTAGCTGTGTTCAAGAATCATCATACTTAACTAGGAGAATCAATAACACTATCTGGATTCTGAGTTCCTATAGAAGCCAATCATTCTGAATTTCAAAGGATAAAGTGAGATGCCAAAACTGTTCAGAGGCAAAAAGCTAAAAGCCCCGCTCATCTAATTAATACTGATCTTCATAGATGTTTTTGGAATTCATTGCATATTCTCTTCTTTTTATCTTATTTGATTTTCAGTTGCTTGAGGACAAGCAACAATTTAAGTTTGGTGTTGTGATGAGCGGATAATTTGTACGCTTTTTGGCATTGTTTTTAGTATGTTTTAGTTAGTTTTTATTATATTTTTATTAGTTTTTAGTTAAAATTCACTTTTCTGGACTTTACTATGAGTTTGTGTGTTTTTCTATGATTTCAGGTATTTTCTGGCTGAAATTGGGGGACCTGAGCAAAAATCTGATTCAGAGACTGAAAAGGACTGCAGATGCTGTTGGATTCTGACCTCCCTGCACTCGAAATGGATTTTCTGGAGCTACAGAAGCCCAATTGGCGCGCTCTCAACGGCGTTGGAAAGTAGACATCCTGGGCTTTCCAGCAATTTATAATAGTCCATACTTTGCCCGAGATTTGATGGCCCAAACTGGCGTTCCAAATCAGCTCAAAACTGCCTGGCGTTAAACGCCGAAACTGGCACAAGAATGGGAGTTAAACGCCCAAACTGGCACAAAAGCTGGCGTTTAACTCCAAGAGAAGTCTCTACACGAAAATGCTTCAATGCTCAGCCCAAGCACACACCAAGTGGGCCCAGAAGTGGATTTTTATGTCATTTACTCATTTCTGTAAACCCTAGGCTACTAGTTCTCTACAAATAGGACCTTTTGCTATTGTATTTTCATCTTGGTTCTTCTGGTTCCCTCACTGAGGCCAAAGCCAATGATCACTTTTGTTCTTATGTATTTTCAACGGTGGAGTTTCTACACACCATAGATTAAGGTGTGGAGCTCTGCTGTACCTCGAGTATTAATGCAATTACTATTGTTCTTCTATTCTATTCAGCTTGTTCTTATTCCAAGATATTCATTCGCACTCAAGAACTTGATGAATGTGATGATTATGTGACGCTCATCATCATTCTCACTTATGAACGCGTGCCTGACAACCACTCCCGTTCTACAAGCAAACAAGGCTTGAATGTTTATCTCTTGGATTCCTTAATCGGAATCTTCGTGGTATAAGCTAGAATTGATGGCGGCATTCAAGAGAATCTGGAAGGTCTAAACCTTGTCTGTGGTATTCTGAGTAGGATTCAATGATTGAATGACTGTGACGAGCTTCAAACTCCTGAAGGCTGGGCATTAGTGACAGACGCAAAAGAATCACTGGATTCTATTCCAACCTGATTGAGAACCGATAGATGATTAGCCGTGCCGTGACAGGGTGCGTTGAACATTTTCACTGAGAGGACGGGACTGTAGCCACTGACAACGGTGATGCCCAACATACAGCTTGCCATGAAAAGGAGTAAGAAGGATTGGATGAAGACAGTAGGAAAGCAGAGAGACGGAAGGGACAAAGCATCTCCATACGCTTATCTGAAATTCTCACCAATGAATTACATAAGTATCTCTATCTTTATGTTTTATTCATATATCATCCATAACCATTTGAATCTGCCTGACTGAGATTTACAAGGTGACCATAGCTTGCTTCATACCAACAATCTCCGTGGGATCGACCCTTACTCGCGTAAGGTTTATTACTTGGACGACCCAGTGCACTTGTTGGTTAGTTGTGCGAAGTTGTGTTTATACCATGGTATTGAGCACCAAGTTTTTGAATTCATTACCGGGGATTATTTGAGTTGTGAAAAGTAGTGATCACAATTTCGTGCACCATCTGCACGCCTAGGAGGGGCATGTACTATTGTGTCTTCAATCTGCTCTAGAGCTTCTTTCTCAACTGGCTCTTCAGTAAATTGTGCTTCCGTACTTGCCACTTGTTTACTTATCAAGGTTATAGCCTTGCACTTCTCTCTTGAATTTAGAATTATGTTACCAGGAAGGCTATTAGTAGTCCTCTGATCAATTTCATTAACTTTTGTGGCTAATTGACCTATCTGAATCTCCAAGTTCTTGATTGATACTCTGGTTTCCTGTATAAAACTCGCCATTAGTGCTTCCAAATCAGTGTTCTTCTGTGATTGAGGATTTTCTTGCTGAGGTGGTTGTTGTTAAGATGACTGAAACCGGTGGTTATTAAAATTATTCTGTTGAAAATCACCCCGAGGATGATTATTAAAATTCTGTGGCCTTTGAGGTTACTCTTTCCACCCTAAATTTGGGTGATTTCTCTATCCCTGATTATAGGTCTTGGCATATGGATCATTATTGGGGTTTCTAGGAGCATTCCTTATATAGTTGTCCTGTTCAGAAGGAAATTGATCATAGTCATAATTCTCATCTTGAATGAAGCTACCATTTATGTCATAAGGAGCCTCTTGAGGGACATTCTGAGCATTAACAGCTAAAACCTGCATCCCACTCAAGTGAGAGTAAGCATATTAATCTACTAAGACATAACTTTGTTCTGAGCAAGAATAGCATCCATGGTCTCCACTTCTAAAATGCCTTTCTTCTGAGGAGTCCCAAAGTTCACAAGATTTCTGTTAGATGAGTAGAGATATTGGTTGTTAGCAACCAATTCAATAAGTTCGGTCGTCTCTTCAAGCATATTTTTCATGTACAATGAACCACCTGCAGAATTATCTAAACACATTTCGGACATTTCACATAGGCTCTCATAAAAGATATCCAGCTGAGTTCATTTAGAAAACATGTCATGGGGCATTGCCTGGTCAGCAGCTTGTACCTCTCCCAGGCTTCATAAAGGGTCTCACCATCTCTCTGCCTGAAGGTCTGAACATCCACACTTAGCTTAGTCAGCTTCTGTGGTGAAAAGAATTTAGACAAAAATCCAGTGACTACCTTATCCCAAGTGTCCAGGCTCTCCTTGGGTTGAGAATCTAGCCACAGCTTTGCTCTATCCCTCACAGCAAATGGAAAGAGCATGAGCTTGTAAACCTCAGGGTTCACTCCATTTATTTTCACAGTGTCACAAATTTGCAGAAAGTTAGAGATAAATTGATTTGGATCCTCCTGCGAGAGTCCGTGATACTGACAATTTTGTTGCACTAGAGTGACTAACTGAGGCTTCAGCTCAAAGTTGTTTGCAGCTATAATAGGCACCACAATACTGTTCCCATAGAGATCTAGATTGAGGGTAGTGTATGAGTCAAGCACTCTTCTAGGTTGTTCATTCTCATTTGGATTTGCCACATTGGCATTAACAGCACAATTATGATCCATAATGGACTATGCAGCTTCCTTTTCAAAGTTCTCACATAGATTTTCACTAGCCTTGTAAAGTCTAGCGTGTTGCAAGCGCCGCCTCAAAGTCTTTTTAGGTTCAAGATCAAAATCTATGAGAGGTTCCTTGTCCCTGTTCCTGCTCATAAACAAACAAAAAACAAGAAAAGTGAGAGTCTCTACGTCAGAGTGCAGAGAATTTCCAGTGAGCTAACCTGTGTAAAAGGAATAAAATAAAACAACCAAATAATTAAAGCAAAAATTTTTTTTGAAAATTGTAATTAAAATTAAGCTAAAAAATTCAAAATTTATAAAAAAATTGAACAAGAGAATTAAAATAAAATACTAAAATACTAGGTAACACCAAACCTAATTTTAGAAATGAAGAAAAAATACTAGTTAAAATTTTCGAAAATTAAGAAGCAACAATTAAATAAAATCAAAGCTAAAATGCCTAATCAAAGCAATCAAACAACTAATAGTTGTCAATCACAGTCAATCCCCGGCAACGGCACCAAAAACTTGGTGCGGAATTTATAACCCACAAACTAACCGCAAGTGCACCGGGTCATACCAAGTAGTACCTCAAGTGAATGAGGGTCGATCCCACAAGGATTGATGGACTAAGCAACAATGATTGCGTGATTTACTTAGTTAGACAAACAGAAAATGGTGTTTTGAGAGTTCAAAAGCATTAACAGTAAATTCATAACAAACTAAAGCAAGCAGTAAATTGGTGTGAATAATATGGGAGAAAACAGTTAAGGTTTCAGAGATATTTATTTTTCGGATTAACTTTTGTTACCAACTACTTTAATCATGCAAGATTCAATTCATGGCAAACTATATGTGACTAAACCCTAATTCCTTAGACCTTTTTAGTCTCCTCTAACCTTCATCAACCGCCAATTCCTTGGTCACTTGATTCCGATTAAAGGGTTAAGTTCAAAACTAGTTTATGTGCCACAAAAACCCTAATTATCCAAATCTAAGAGGATTATAGGTTACGTATCCCGTTAAGTCCAGTTAATTAGTGATTTAGGAGAAATTGTTTTCAAGCTGTTGTTCAAGTGAGACTCTTTTGAGAACCACAATTGAGCCTGTTGTTCAAGCAAGACGATCTTCTGGAGATAACTCTCCCGAGATTCACAAGAACTCAAATAGAATAAGGGTCATACTTTTGTTCCACCCAATTTCATAATATGAAGAACAAAAATAAATTTTTGAAATTGAAATCAAAACAGTAATTAAAATAGAAGAGTAATAATATCAATCCATATAATAAACAGGGCTCCTAACCTTAACAGTGGAGGTTTAGTTTCTCATGGTTCAGAGAGAAGACAAGGATTCTAAAAAACTGTAAAGTGCGGAATGAGGTAAGAGAGAAGAGAGGAGCCCGTAGGGCTGATTCTTTTTCCTTTTATATCTAATCCTAATTAATGTAAAATATATTTTCTAAAACTAAATAATATATTTTCCTAATTGTAAAATATAATAAAAGTCTTAATCAAAATAAATAAAATCTTCGTTGATGCCTTGATTTGGCATGGGGACCGTGCCTTGAAGTTTAACTGGCGCCTAACTTCACAAAGTGAAGTTAGGTGCTGCCCTGGCAGATTGCAATCATGTGCTTTTAGTCTTCTTAGTGCCTAATTTCAAGATTCTGAAGTTAGGCGCTGCCCTGGTAGCACGCATATGGAGGAGGCTTTGTGATCTTGGCGCCTAACTTTGGAAATTCCAAGTTAGGCACCATATTGACCGTACAGAATGGAGAGAATGCGTATACTATTATATATCGTTGGAAAGATCTGAAAGTTAGCTTTCTAATGGTGCTAAAATCATGTCAATTGGATCTCTGTAGCTCAAGTTATTTTTGTTGGAGTGTAAGGAGGTCAGAGTTGACAACATCATTCACTTTCTTCTCTTTTTCTACAGAAATTCCATCAAATCCATCCGAGTGCTACCTGAAATAAACAGAATTGCCCACATTTCAAAGTAGCATTAATAGTGGCTAAAAGATACTTAAATCTTGATTAAACTCAACAATTTGAATGCAAATTTACTTGAAAAAAATAGAGAAGATGCTCACGTATCAATAGATACTAAAAAACAAATATTAATATTTTGCAATAGACACAAAATCCTTAGAGTAATAAGCTAGGTTTCAAGAAGCTAGTTTGCAAAAAAAGCAGAACTTTTTCTCTAGAAAATTCACTTAAACCAAATCATAACATGGAACATCTACTAAATATGCATCAGAGCCTTTTCTCCTTCGAATCCAGCTCCAACCAGCAAATATCCCTGTTTTGCTGGTTCAATGCCTTGAGACCTTTCCTTTGCTCTAAGTCCATTTTTTGAGGAGAAAGAAAAAAATGAATATTCAAGAAGAAAAAAAATTCACCAAAAAAATCTATTTTTGAGCTTTCATGATAAAAGACTAAATAAACAACTATCAAATACACAAAAATATTAATAAAACAGAAAATTTTATTAAACATTTAATATGAAATCACTGTGATACACAATTAGGATTACCTGCATGTCATTGTAAGATGCACAAAAGAAATTTTTTGTAACAAGTAACATCTAAGTGATTGATTGATAAACCACTATTTTATAGTTTATCTTGTGTTTAATTGAGTGGTTTTATCAAGTCTTTACCCACTTATTCATATGAACTGCATGATTTTACAATCCCTTCCTAAGATTGTTCTATGGTTGAAAACTTGCTTCCTAAAGATCTTTAATTTTGTGTATTTCAATTCTCCTTTGTACCATTCGATGTCGTGATCCGTGTGTTAAGTGTTTCAGGCTTTACAGGGCAGGAATGACTTAGAGAATGGAGAGAAATCTTGCAAAAAATGGAAGGAACACAAGAAACTAAGGAAATGACTAGCGAGCATCGACACGCGCGCGTGGCTCACGCGATCGCGCGGAATGGAGGAAATCGCAGCGACGCGTGTGCATGCCTGACGCGTACGTGCGGATTGGAGTCTGCACGAATGACGCGCACACGTAGACGACGTGGACGCGTGACAAGGAAAATCGCCGAATGACGCGCACGCGTGACCGACACATACGCGTGACATGCACGATCTGCAAAATTAACAGAAAATGCTGGGGGCGATTTTGGGCCGCATTTTGACCCAGTTTTCGGTCCAGAAACACTGAATAAAGCCAGAGAACATGCAGAGACTCAACACACATCAAAACATTCTCATTAGGATAGTTTTAGGATTTTAGATCTAAATTTAGAGAGGAACTACTCTTCCTCTAGGTTCTCTTTACATTCATAGTTTATTGCTTTTTGCTTTGGATATTGAAGAGTCATCACCTCTGTTGAAGATACTATTCTAGTTTGTTTCCTTACTTGCTCTTTTATTTATTCCACATTCTTAATTCGTGTTTAAAGTAGTAGTTGGATTATTTTCATGGATTGTTGATACAGAGGATTACTTTTATTTTTAATTAATTTTTCAGTCTCTATTTTATTTATTTTATCATGTCTTCTTCTTATATTTTTCTGAGTATTATATTCATGTCAATAGAGTAGATTCCCTACTTGACATAGGGGTTAATTAAAAGGAGACACTTGAGTTGGAAGGCTTAAGTGAAGATTAAACTGGAAGTTGTTGGCTAGTTCTGTATTTACTAACGCTAGACATTCCTAAGGGAGAGGACTAGGATTTGTGAATAAGAGTTAGCTCAATCACTTGACTTTCCTTTATTTAGTAAAGGTTGACTAAGTGAAACAATAACCATTTTAATACTACACCTAAGAGATCCCTACAAGGATAGAACTTCCAATTGATCATTCCCCCAGTCAAGGCCTTTTATTTAGAATATTAATAATCATTCTTAGTTTTTATTTTACAACTATTTAATTGCTCATTATTCAACTCAACTCTCTTGAAAACCCCCTGATTAATAAATTAGCATTCTCTCTGCAACTCGTTGGGAGACGACCTGGGACTCATACTCCCAGTATTTTTATTTCTAAATTTCATGACAACTCTTTTAAATTGATACGCGGAATCTTAATTGGTTAAGAGCTATACTTGCAATGCTGTTTTCTCTATAAACTTTTAATCGGTGATTTTTACGCCACGTCATTGATATTGCACCAACTTTATAAATAAAATTTTAACACAATAGTATGAAATCAACAAAAAGAAGAAACAACCTAATAAGCACGACACAGACAGCTAGTAATAAAATCCCAATAGATAAAAAATAGATACCATGTACACACCAGTTGAAGATGATTTGAAACTGTCCGAATGAGTGCGGTCATAATCAAGGCAAATCAGACTTACTACCATTTGCTCTTTTGACAACCCAGCCCAATCTTAACCTTCAACCAAAATAGTAGATTAAACTGAATAAAGCTTCAGGTTAGATTGTCAGATATGAAAAGTCTATGAAATTGAGCTAGTTTTAAAGAGAGAATCAAAAGATGAAGTAGAATCATTCATTTTCTAAATATGCAACAAATTGAAACTCCTTAAACCATATTCCACTGAATGAGTCCTAATTGCAACCGAAACTGAAACCCCTTTTCAACCATGTCTGGCATCAAAAGAAGAATTATTATCGCCATTAAAAATTCAAATGTTTGTAATTTTTGTGATCAAACATCATAGTCATGAAGGTGTACATATCACACACCTGGCCATATTGGATTGTTAAAATATTTAACTTTCCTTCCCTTGTCTAAAAAAAGAAGATAATTAAAGTGGAAGTAATAAAGTAAAAAATTAGTCCAACAATCAGGCCGATGTACTCTCACACAATGAATTCAAAATGAAATAGTAGATAACAACTAGAATGAGTTTAAGATGCTAAAACCCACCCAAATGTAGCTAAAATTAGGATTTTCAAAGGTAGCTAGAAATCTAAATAGCGTACCTGTGAAATAAGCAAAGATATGGTGTCATTAGAGGATATGAAGCGAACCTGGTGCAATCGGTGATTGCGCTGACCAGCATTTGACACATATCCAGAAACCTTACATTTTAAAACAGTGAATTCATAATTATTTGAAACAGTATAAAAATTAGTAAATTAGCATTTATTTGAAACAAAATCAAACAAATCATAGAAAAGACGATAACGATACCAATATTATCCTGAGGGGTCGTTCAGGACAGAAAATGTCGATGGAAGTCGGACACCTTTGCCTATTTTATTTTGTCGCTAGCTCCCGTCCTTCACCTGGACCAGCTCTCGATTCCGCTTGGCATGTGTAATACCCTAATATTCAAATCCTTATGCTCGAGTCATAAGTCAATGATATTACGGTGGTACGACTCTCAGATAGATTTTTAATACATAATTATAAGTAAAACATAAAAGGAGTATTAATCGAGAGGCCTGAAAAGAGTAAAAATAAAATAGCTAGGTTGTATCACTCACGCATCGACAACTAAAAGATAAAGCGTGAAGTCGAAAGCGATATATAGATAAAGGCATATAGGAGAATAAGAGGAAGACAATATATATATATATATATATATAACATAAGTAAATAGCCACCAGTCGCGACCCGCGAAGTTTAGGTCGGTTAGGGTACAGTATAATAGTAGTTGACAACAGAAACTCCTAATTTCTCCTAAAAGAAATATAAGAGCCTTGATGAGCGGATAATTTATACGCTTTTTGGCATTGTTTTTAGTATGTTTTTAGTATGATTTAGTTAGTTTTTAGTATATTTTTATTAGTTTTTAGTTAAAATTCACTTTTCTGGACTTTACTATGAGTTTGTGTGTTTTTCTGTGATTTCAGGTATTTTCTGGCTGAAATTGAGGGACCTGAGCAAAAATCTGATTCAGAGACTGAAAAGGACTGCAGATGCTGTTGGATTCTGACCTCCCTGCACTCGAAGTGGATTTTCTGGAGCTACAGAAGCCCAATTGGCGCGCTCTCAACGGCGTTGGAAAGTAGACATCCTGGGCTTTCCAGCAATATATGATAGTCCATACTTTGCCCAAGATTTGATGGCCCAAACCGGCGTTCAAAGTCACCTTCAGAATTCCCAGCGTTAAACGCCGGAACTGGCACCAAAATGGGAGTTAAACGCCCAAACTGGCATAAAAGCTGGCGTTTAACTCCAAGAAGAGTCTCTACACGAAAAATGCTTCATTGCTCAGCCCAAGCACACACCAAGTGGGCCCGGAAGTGGATTTTTATGTCTTTTACTCATCTTTGTAATTCTTAAGCTACTAGTACTCTATAAATAGGACCTTTTACTATTGTATTTTCATCTTTTGATCACTTTAGATCTCTAGATCATCTTGGGACATCTAGTTCTTAGATCGTTTGGGGGCTGGCCTCACGGCCATGCCTAGACCTTGTTCTTATGTATTTTCAACGGTGGAGTTTCTACACACCATAGATTAAGGTGTGGAGCTCTGCTGTACCTCGAGTATTAATGCAATTACTATTGTTCTTCTATTCAATTCCGCTTGTTCTTGTTCCAAGATATCACTTGTTCTTCAACTTGATGAATGTGATGATCCGTGACACTCATCATCATTCTCACTCATGAACGCGTGACTGACAACCACTGCCGTTCTACAAGCAAACAAGGCTCTAGTGTTTATCTCTTGGATTCCTGATACACGATGCATGGTTGATCGCCTGACAACCGAGCGCTCGCCTGACAAACGAGCCAGCCATTCCGTGAGATCAGAGTCTTCGTGGTATAGGCAAGAACTGATGGCGGCATTCAAGAGGATCCGGAAGGTCTAACCTTGTCTGTGGTATTCTGAGTAGGATTCAATGATTGAATGACTGTGACGTGCTTCAAACTCCTGAGGGCGGGGCGTTAGTGACAGACGCAAAAGAATCACTGGATTCTATTCCGGCCTGATTGAGAACCGACAGATGGATAGCCGTGCCGTGACAGGGTGCGTTGAACATTTCCAATGAGAGGATGGGAGGTAGCCACTGACAACGGTGAAACCCTTGCATAAGCTTGCCATGGAAAGGAGTAAGAAGGATTGGATGAAGACAGTAGGAAAGCAGAGAGACGGAAGGGAAAGCATCTTCATACACTTATCTGAAGCTCTCACCAATGATATACATAAGTATCTCTATTTTTATCTTTATGTTTCATTCATCATCTATACCCATTTGAGTCTGCCTGACTAAGATTTACAAGGTGACCATAGCTTGCTTCATACCAACAATCTCCGTGGGATCGACCCTTACTCGCGTAAGGTTTATTACTTGGACGACCCAGTGCACTTGCTGGTTAGTTGTGCGAAGTTGTAGTGATCACAATTTCGTGCACCAAGTTTTTGGCGCCGTTGCCGGGGATTGTTTCGTGTATGGACAACTGACGGTTCATCTTGTTGCTTAGATTAGGTATTTTTCAGAGTTCTTAAGAATGAATTCTAGTGTTTCAAGGTAATGTTCTTATCATCACCAAAGCTGATTGATTCTCATCAATTTAGCTCTTGAATGCAATGTCCTGCTGAAGCTTGGCTATTCATGTCTAATTCCTTTAGACTGAAGCTTTAGACTAACATTGCATGATTCCTGGAATTCTTATTAAGAATTTTGATACCTTTATTTTCTTCTTCCACTTAATTTTCGAAAAAGCAAAAAAAAAAATTACAAAATCATGAAAACCAAAAATATTTTATGTTTCTTGTCAAGTCTAGTGTCTTATTTTAAGTTTGGTGTCTTGCATGCATTGTTTATTTGATCTTGGTTCTATTTTCAAGTCAATAGTACAGGGAACTGAAGATTCAGAACATGCAGCAGAGGAATTACACAGAAAAAGCTGGGCGTTCAAAACGCCCAGTGAAGAAGGACAGACTGGCGTTTAAACGCCAGCCAGGGTGCCTGGTTGGGCGTTTAACGCCCAAAAAGGTAGTGCATTCTGCGTTAAACGCCAGAATGTGCACCATTCTGGGCGTTTAACGCCAGGATGGCACAAGAGGGAGGATTTTGTTTTCAAATCAATTTTTTTTCAAGTTTTCAAAATTTTTCAAAATCAAATCATATCTTTTCAATCAAATCTTTTTCAAAATCAATTTCTTTCCTTTTTCAAAGATACTTGCTAACAACTAATGATTTGATTGAACAATTCAAGTATGTTGCCTTTTCTGTTGAGAAAGGTTTAATGTTTGAATCATATCTTTTCTTGTTAGGCAAGTCATTAATTTTTAAAATCAAATCTTTTTAAAATTGTTTTCAAATAATATCTTTTCAATCACATCTTTTTAAAACCATAACTTTTCAATCAAATCTTTTTAATCACATCTTTTTCAAAATAGTTTTCAATCATATCTTTTTAAATTACTTGATTTCTTTCCCACTCTTGGTTTTCGAAAATCAATTAAAGTTTTTCAAAATGTTTTTTAAAATCTTTTTAATCTAATTTTTGAAAATTTCTTCCTCTCTTCTCACATCCTTCTATTTATGGAGTACCACTCCTTCTCAATGCACAATTCGAACTCTATCTGATTAAGTTCGAATTCTTCTACTTCTTCCTTCTATTTTTCTTTTTCTTCTGACACCTCAAGGAATCTCTATATTGTGACATAGAGGATTCCATATTTTCTTGTTTTCTTCTCTTTCATATGAGCAGGAACAAAGACAAAGGCATTCTTGTTGAAGCTGACCCTGAACCTGAAAGGACCTTGAAGCGAAAGCTAAGAGAAGCTTAGGCACAACTCTCTGTAGAGGACCTAACCGAATTCTTCAAAGAAGAAGAACCCATGGCAGCCGAAAATAACAATAATGCCAACAATGCAAGGAAGGTGCTTGGTGACTTTACTGCACCTACTCCCGACTTCTATGGGAGAAGCATCTCTATCCCTGCCATTGGAGCAAACAACTTTGAGCTTAAACCTCAATTAGTTTCTCTAATGCAACAGAATTGCAAGTTCCATGGACTTCCATTGGAAGATCCTCATCAGTTCTTAGCTGAGTTCTTGCAAATCTGTGACACTGTCAAGACTAATGGGGTTGACCCTGAGGTCTACAGACTAATGCTATTCCCTTTTGCTGTAAGAGACAGAGCTAGGACATGGTTGGACTCTCAACCTAAAGAAAGCCTGGACTCTTGGGAAAAGCTAGTCAATGCCTTCTTGGCAAAGTTCTTTCCACCTCAAAAATTGAGTAAGCTTAGAGTGGAAGTCCAAACCTTCAGACAGAAGGATGGAGAATCCCTCTATGAAGCTTGGAAAAGATACAAACAATTAATCAGAAAGTGTCCCTCAGACATGCTTTCTGAATGGAGCATCATAGGTATTTTCTATGATGGTCTCTCTGAACTATCCAAGATGTCTTTGGATAGCTCTGCTGGAGGATCTCTTCATTTGAAGAAGACGCCTGCAGAAGCTCAAGAGCTCATTGAAATGGTTGCAAATAACCAATTCATGTACACTTCTGAAAGGAATCCTGTGAACAATGGGACAAATCAGAAGAAAGGAGTTCTTGAGATTGATACTCTGAATGCCATATTGGCTCAGAACAAAATATTAACTCAACAAGTTAATTTGATTTCTCAAAGTCTGTCTGGAATGCAAAATGCACCAAGCAGTACTAAGGATGCTTCATCTGAAGAAGAAGCTTATGATCCTGAGAACCCTTCAATGGAAGAGGTGAATTACCTAGGAGAACCCTATGGAAACACCTATAATTCTTCATGGAGAAATCATCCAAATTTCTCATGGAAGGATCAACAGAGACCTCAACAAGGTTTCAACAACAATAATGGTGGAAGAAACAGGTTTAGCAATGGCAAGCCTTTTCCATCATCTTCTCAGCAACAGACAGAGAGTTCTAAGCAGAACCCCTCTGACTTAGCAACTATGGTCTCTGATCTAATCAAAACCACTCAAAGTTTCATGACTGAAACAAGGTCCTCCATTAGGAACTTGGAGGCACAAGTGGGACAGCTGAGCAAGAGAATTACTGAACTCCCTCCTAGTACTCTCCCAAGCAATACAGAAGAAAATCCAAAAGGAGAGTGCAAGGCCATCCACATGGCCGAATATGGAGAAGAAGGAGAGGAAGTGAATGCCACTGAGGAAGACCTCAGTGGGCGTGCACTGACCTCCACTGAGTTCCCTAATGAGGAACCATGGGAATCTGAGGCTCAAAATGAGACCATAGAGATTCCATTGGATTTACTTCTGCCATTCATGAGCTTTGATGAGTATTCTTCCTCTGAAGAGGATGAGTATGTCACTGAAGAGCAAGTTGCTAAATACCTTGGAGCAATCATGAAGCTAAAGGACAGGTTATTTGGAAATGAGACTTGGGAGGATGAACCTCCTTTGCTCACCAAAGAACTGGATGACTTGTCTAGGCAGAAATTACCTCAAAAGAGACAAGACCCTGGGAAGTTTTCAATACCATGTACCATAGGCACCATGACCTTCAAGAAGGCTCTGTGTGACTTAGGGTCAAGTGTAAACCTTATGCCTCTCTCTGTAATGGAGAAGCTAGGGATCTTTGAGGTACAAGTTGCAAGAATCTCACTAGAGATGGCAGACAATTCAAAGAAACAAGCTTATGGACTTGTAGAGGATGTTCTGGTTAAGATTGAAGACCATTACATCCCTGCTGATTTCCTAGTCCTAGAGACTGGGAAGTGCATGGATGAATCTATCATCCTTGGCAGACCCTTCCTAGCCACAGCAAAGGCTGTGATTGATGTTGATGGAGGTGAACTGATCATTCAAGTGAATGAAGAATCCTTTGTGTTTAAGGCTCAAGGATATCCCTCTGTCACCATGGAGAAGAAGCATGAAGAGCTTCTCTCAAATCAGAGACAAACAGAGCCCCCACAGTCAAACTCTAAGTTTGGTGTTGGGAGGCCACAACCAAACTCTAAGTTTGATGTTGAACCCCCACATTCAAACTCTAAGTTTGGTGTTGGGAGGTTCCAACATTGCTCTGAGCATTTGTGAGGCTCCATGAGAGCCCTCTGTCAAGCTACTGACATTAAAGAAGCGCGTGTTGGGAGGCAACCCAATGTTATATTTTATCTATTTTCCTTTGTTATTTTACGTTTTTTGTAGGTTGATGATCATGAGAAGTCACAAAATCAATTGAAAAAGCAAAAACAGAATGAAAAACAGGAAGAAAAACAGCACACCCTGGAGGAAGAACCTACTGGCGTTTAAACGCCAGTAAGGCTAGCAGGTGGGCGTTTAACGCCCAGTCTGGCACCATTCTGGGCGTTTAACGCCAGAAAGGGGCACCAGACTGGCGTTAAACGCCAGGAAAGGGCAAGAACCTGGCGTTAAACGCCAGAAAGGGGCACCAGCCCGGCGTTTAACGCCAGAATTGGCTCAAAACGTGATTTTGCATGCCATTTGGTGCAGGGATGACTTTTCCTTGACACCTCAGAATCTATGGACCCCACAGGATCCCCACCAACCCCACCACTCTCTCTCTTCTTCACCCATTCACCACTCACATCCATCCTTCATAAAACCCCACCTACCTCACCCTTCAAATTCAAACCACTTTCCCTCCCAAACCCACCCATACATGACCGAACCATGAGCCCCCTCTCCTATATAAACCCTTCTTCACACCTTCATTTTCACACAACCTAAACACCACTTCTCCCCCACTTTGGCCGAACACAAAGCCATTCACTTCCTCCTCATTTCTTCTTCTTCTACTCTCTTCTTTCTTCTTTTGCTCGAGGACGAGCAAACCTTTTAAGTTTGGTGTGGTAAAAGCATTGCTTTTTGTTTTTCCATAACCATTTATGGCATCCAAGGCCGGAGAAACCTCTAGAAAGAGGAAAGGGAAGACAAAAGCTTCCACCTCCGAGTCATGAGAGATGGAGAGATTCATCTCAAGGGTGCATCAAGACCACTTCTATGAAGTTGTGGCCTTGAAGAAGGTGATCCCCGAGGTCCCTTTTTCACTCAAAAAGAGTGAATATCCGGAGATCCGACATGAGATCCGAAGAAGAGGTTGGGAAGTTCTCACCAACCCCATTCAACAAGTCAGAATCTTAATGGTTCAAGAGTTCTATGCCAATGCATGGATCACCAAGAACCATGATCAAAGTATGAACCCGGATCCAAAGAATTGGCTTACAATGGTTCAGGGGAAATACTTGGTTTTTAGTCCGGAAAATGTGAGGTTGGCATTCAACTTGCCTATGATGCAAGGAGATGAACATCCTTACACTAGAAGGGTCAACTTTGATCAAAGGTTGGACCAAGTCCTTACTGACATTTGTGAAGAGGGCGCCCAATGGAAGAGAGATTCAAGAGGGAAGCCGGTTCAATTAAGAAGGCATGACCTCAAGCCTGTGGCTAGAGGATGGTTGGAATTTATCCAACGCTCAATCATTCCCACTAGCAACCGGTCCAAAGTTACTCTAGACCGAGCCATCATGATCCATAGCATCATGATTGGAGAGGAAGTAGAAGTTCATGAGGTTATAGCCCAAGAACTCTATAAGGTGGCGGACAAGTCCTCTACCTTAGCAAGGTTAGCCTTTCCTCACCTCATTTGTCACCTCTGTTATTCAGTAGGAGTTGACATAGAGGGAGACATCCCCATTGATGAGGACAAGCCCATTACTAAAAAGAGGATGGAGCAAACAAGAGACCCCTCTCATCATGAGATCCCTGAGATGCCTCAAGGGATGCACTTTCCTCCACAAGACTATTGGGAGCAAATTAACACCTCCCTAGGAGAATTGAGTTCCAACATGGGACAACTAAGGGTGGAGCATCAAGAACACTCCATCATCCTCCATGAAATTAGAGAAGATCAAAGAATCATGAGAGAGGAGCAACAAAGACAAGGAAGAGACATTGAGGAGCTCAAGCACTCCATAAGACCTTCAAGAGGAAGAACAAGCCGCCATCACTAAGGTGGACCCGTTCTTTAATCTCCTTGTTCTTTACTTTCTTGTTTTTCGAATTTTAGTACTTATGTTATCTATGTTTGTGTCTTATGATCATTAGTGTCTTAGTGTCTATGCCTTAAAGCTATGAATGTCCTATGAATCCATCACCTCTCTTAAATGAAAAATGTTCTTAATTGAAAAAAGAGAAGAATTGCATGAATTTTAAATTTTATAACAGATTAATTATTTTGATGTGGTGGCAATACTTTTGTTTTCTGAATGTATGCTTAAACAGTGCATATGTCTTTTGAATTTGTGGTTCATGATTGGTTGGCTCTTAAAAGAATGATGAAAAAGGAGACATGTTACTGAGGATCTGAAAAATCATAAAAATGATTCTTGAAGCAAGAAAAAGCAGTGAATACAAAAAAAAAAGAAAAGAAAATAAACGAAAAAAAAACGAAAAAGGGGAGAAAAAGAAAAAGAAAGGAAAAGAAAGAAATAAAGTTGTGATCCAAGGCAAAAAGAGTGTGCTTAAGAACCCTGGACACCTCTAATTGGGGACTCTAGCAAAGCTGAGTCACAATCTGAAAAGGTTCACCCAATTATGTGTCTGTGGCATGTATGTATCCGGTGGTAATACTGGAAGACAGAGTGCTTTGGGCCACGGCCAAGACTCAATAAGTAGCTGTGTTCAAGAATCATCATACTTAACTAGGAGAATCAATGACACTATCTGGATTCTGAGTTCCTAAAGAAGCCAATCATTCTGAATTTCAAAGGATAGAGTGAGATGCCAAAACTATTCAGAGGCAAAAAGCTAAAAGCCCCGCTCATCTAATTGATACTGATCTTCATAGATGTTTTTGGAATTCATTGCATATTCTCTTCTTTTTATCTTATTTGATTTTCAGTTGCTTGGGGACAAGCAACAATTTAAGTTTGGTGTTGTGATGAGCGGATAATTTGTACGCTTTTTGGCATTGTTTTTAGTATGTTTTTAGTATGATTTAGTTAGTTTTTAGTATATTTTTATTAGTTTTTAGTTAAAATTCACTTTTCTGGACTTTACTATGAGTTTGTGTATTTTTCCGTGATTTCAGGTATTTTCTGGCTGAAATTGAGGGACCTGAGCAAAAATATGATTCAGAGACTGAAAAGGACTACAGATGCTGTTGGATTCTGACCTCCCTGCACTCAAAGTAGATTTTCTGGAGCTACAGAAGCCCAATTGGCGCGCTCTCAACGGCGTTGGAAAGTAGATATCCTGGGCTTTCCAGAAATATATGATAGTCCATACTTTGCCCAAGATTTGATGGCCCAAACCGGCGTTCAAAGTCACCTTCAGAATTCCCAGCGTTAAACGCCGGAACTGGCACCAAAATGGGAGTTAAACGCCCAAACTGGCATAAAAGCTGGCGTTTAACTCCAAGAAGAGTCTCTACACGAAAAATGCTTCATTGCTCAGCCCAAGCACACACCAAGTGGGCCCGGAAGTGGATTTTTATGTCTTTTACTCATCTTTGTAATTCTTAAGCTACTAGTACTCTATAAATAGGACCTTTTACTATTGTATTTTCATCTTTTGATCACTTTAGATCTCTAGATCATCTTGGGACATCTAGTTCTTAGATCATTTGGGGGCTGGCCTCACGGCCATGCCTAGACCTTGTTCTTATGTATTTTCAACGGTGGAGTTTCTACACACCATAGATTAAGGTGTGGAGCTCTGCTGTACCTCGAGTATTAATGCAATTACTATTGTTCTTCTATTCAATTCCGCTTGTTCTTGTTCCAAGATATCACTTGTTCTTCAACTTGATGAATGTGATGATCCGTGACACTCATCATCATTCTCACTCATGAACGCGTGACTGACAACCACTGCCGTTCTACAAGCATACAAGGCTCAAGTGTTTATCTCTTGGATTCCTGATACACGATGCATGGTTGATCGCCTGACAACCGAGCGCTCGCCTGACAAACGAGCCAGCCATTCCGTGAGATCAGAGTCTTCGTGGTATAGGCAAGAACTGATGGCGGCATTCAAGAGGATCCGGAAGGTCTAACCTTGTTTGTGGTATTCTGAGTAGGATTCAATGATTGAATGACTGTGACGTGCTTCAAACTCCTGAGGGCGGGGCGTTAGTGACAGACGTAAAAGAATCACTGGATTCTATTCCGGCCTGATTGAGAACCGACAGATGGATAGCCGTGCCGTGACAGGGTGCGTTGAACATTTCCAATGAGAGGATGGGAGGTAGCCACTGACAACGGTGAAATCCTTGCATAAGCTTGCCATGGAAAGGAGTAAGAAGGATTGGATGAAGACAGTAGGAAAGCAGAGAGACGGAAGGGAAAGCATCTTCATACACTTATCTGAAGCTCTCACCAATGATATACATAAGTATCTCTATCTTTATCTTTATGTTTCATTCATCATCTATACCCATTTGAGTCTGCCTGACTAAGATTTACAAGGTGACCATAGCTTGCTTCATACCAACAATCTCCGTGGGATCGACCCTTACTCGCGTAAGGTTTATTACTTGGACGACCCAGTGCACTTGCTGGTTAGTTGTGCGAAGTTGTAGTGATCACAATTTCGTGCACCAAGCCTCTATAGGCAAGTTCAAAAGAGTTCAATACATAATATAAGTTCTTCAAAAATAAAGGTGCAGAGATTCTAAGCAAAATATAAAGTGGAGAATATAAAGATCTTCGTCATCTCTCAGATGAACCACATATCACTTCTGAGCACCTGGACCTGTGTCTGAAAAATAAGAGATATATACGGAATGAGAACTCCCGACCCATGGGTTCCCAGTTTGGTAAAAGTGCCAAATAAATACAATGCACTTCAATAAAAACACACTAAGTATCCTAAACTTCCTTTCACCAAATATTCACCCTATGTTCTCGCTAATCCATAAACAGGTAACTATCATAAGGGAATGCTAAATCTAAATCATATCTTTCATGCTTTTCAACTCTCTCTAACTCCCCAACGAATCAGAAATAGAATCATAAACAAAACGATCACCAGTTGTTCTGTCTTAGCAATCTATATCGTTACCTCATATCTTCACCTGGAGCAAGTGAAATCACTTCACTGCGTCTACCCAGGGAGCTCAATTACCTCATTCAATAATCATCATCATTATTCAATTACATCATCAACTCATCTCATCAAGAACATCCCTCAGCGTCCATCGACACCAGCATGAGGGACCTCTCAGTTGTACAAACACAAGTAATACAAGCAAGTGATACACAATTAAAGTACAAGTAGAACAAGTAACACATAATCAGGTAACATAGCATATATGATATAGCAATCCAAAACAAATAGGTAAACCCAATCAATTCAAATATATGCAAATAATGCATGCCTGCCTTATGGCTAATGATATCATCTGTCGGTGATATAGCCAACCTGACACGTCCTGGTAGCTAACCATGGACAGAAACACCCATCGTGGAGCAAGTAGGTTTGAACTACAACCCCTTGCTACTACTCGCTAAAAAGATGCAGAATTACATTTTCAAACCTGAAACTTCCAACACACATAACTTCTTCTAAAAAATTCCTTTTTCAACCCCTTTTTGAACCGTTGGAAAGATTGTTGAATAAAATTTCATAAAAATCAAATTTTGAAGATTTCCAAACTCTGTGGACCGAGTTACGGACCGCCAAAGTTGGTAAAAAATCAGGTTTTACCCAAACATAGAAATCACTAATTTTTCGAATGTTTGCAAGCCAAATTCATTTCCACTCATCCAAATTACCACAACCTAATCACACTCACATAATTACACCCAACCAAAAGCAAACCTACCTCATCTACACAATTTCACCTAAAACTACCGAATTTCACACTTCAATTCCTCAAACCTTATTATTCAATAACCAAACTAATTATTCACACATTCAATATCTAAAATCCATCCAATCACTTATATCATCACACAATACACTCATCAGCTTACCATCCTTATCTCTTTCTGGCCTCCGGCCTAAAATTCACGGCCTCCGACCCAAATTCACAATTTAAATGCATATTCCACAAACCAATACTCATTATCCAATTCATCAAATTCTCAACACACTAAACATACCATTCACACAACCCTCAACCCAATCATTAATTTACATTACATATCAACTATGCGTATTAGCACCAACCATTCACACAATCCAAACTTAATCCTAGAGGCATCTAGCCTAGGAATTCTCATCATACCACATGATACTTAAATGAAACTTAAATCGTACCTCTTGTAGCCAAAATAATTGAGCTTCTTCTTGGAAGTCTCCACCAATCCTTAGTTCCAAGCCTCATCAAAGCTCCTCAAGTAACACCAATCTCCAAATTTTGCACCAAAATCACCAAATACACTAACATAACTAATTTCACATATATACATTAACCTAGGGTTCATGAAATTGATAAATCACAAGGGTTGGAGGATTCTTTACTTTAACCCACGAAATTTTATGATGAATAACACCAATGGCTTATACTAGAGCACTCCTAAACAACCAAAATCACAAGATTTCCTCAAAACCCAAACCAAATTCGAATTTAAAGAGAAAAATGAAAACTGGGCAGAGGAAAGTGAATTACTGATGAGCGGATATTTTATACGCTTTTTGGGGGGTAATTTCATGTAGATTTTAGTATGTTTTAATTAGTTTTTAATAGAATTTTATTAGTTTTTAAGCAAAAATCATATTTCTGGACTTTACTATGAGTGTGTGTATTTTTCTGTGATTTCAGGCATTTTCTGGCTGAAATTGAGGTTTTCTGGCTGAAATTGAGGAAGCTGAGCAAAAATCTGACTTAGGCTGAAAAAGGACTGCTGATGCTGTTGGATCCTGACCTCCCTGCACTCGAAATAAATTTTCTGGAGCTACAGGAGTCCAATTGGCGCGCTCTCAACGGCCTTGGAAAGTAGACATCCAGGGCTTTCCAGCAATATATAATAGTCCATACTTTGCGCGAAGATAGACGACGTAACTTGGCGTTGAACGCCAAGTACATGCTGCTGTCTAGAGTTAAACGCCAGAAACACGTCATGATCCGGAGTTGAACGCCCAAAACACGTCATAACTTGGAGTTTAACTCCAAGTAAAGCCTCTACTCGTGGATAGCTTTAGTCTCAGCCCCAGCACACACCAAGTGGGCCCCAGAAGTGGATTTCTGCACCAATTATCTTAGTTTACTCATATTCTGTAAACCTAAGTTACTAGTTTACTATTTAAACAACTTTTAGAGAATTATTCTGTACCTCATGACATTTTCAGATCTGAATTACATACTTTTTGACGGCATGAGTCTCTAAACTCCATTGTTGGGGGTGAGGAGCTCTGCAGCGTCTCGATGAATTAATACAATTCCTTTATTTTCCATTCAAACACGCTTGTTCTTATCTAAGATGTTCATTCGCGCTTAATTATGGAGAAGGTGATGATCCATGACACTCATCACCTTCCCCAATCCATGAACGTGTGCCTGACAACCACCTCCGTTCTACATCAGATTGAATGAGTATCTCTTAGATTCCTTAATCAGAATCTTCGTGGTATAAGCCGGATTGATGGCGGCATTCATGAGAATCCAGAAAGTCTAAACCTTGTCTGTGGTATTCCGAGTAGGATTCTGGGATTGAATGACTGTGACGAGCTTCAAACTCCTGAAGGCTGGGCGTTAGTGACAGACGCAAAAGAATCAATGGATTCTACTCCAACCTGATTGAGAACCGACAGATGATTAGCCGTGCTGTGACAGAGCATAGGAACGTTTTCACTGAGAGGATGGGAAGTAGCCATTGACAACGGTGACACCCTACATAGAGCTTGCCATGGAAGGAGCCTTGCGTGTGTTGAAGGATTTCAAGGAAGAGTTGAAGTTCAAAGGACAAAGCATCTCCAAAACTCCAACATATTCCCCATTACTGCACAACAAGTAACAACTATTTATTTTATGCCCTTTTTACTTTATACGAGGCTAAAGAACTCTATTGGTATCCTGATTAAGATTAATAAAATAAACATCGCTTGCTTCAAACCAATAATCTCCGTGGGATCGACCCTTACTCACGTAAGGTATTACTTGGACGACCCAGTGCACTTGCTGGTTAGTTGTACGGATTGCAAATTCGTGCACCAAGTTTTTGGCGCCGTTGCCGGGGATTGTTGAGTTTGAACAATTGAAGGCTTATTTTATTTCTTAAATTAGGAATAATTTATTTTTATTGTTATAGAGTCATTAAATCTTGATAGGATAGTTTCTTTTCAAAAAAAAAATTTCTTTTCAAAATATATTATTTTTCTTTATTAGTTGCTAATTTTCGTGAGTTTAGTGTCTTGTTCTAAGTTTGGTGTCAATTGCATATCTTATATTTTTCTTTAAAATTTTCGACTTGTGTTCTTTGTTCTTCATTGATCTTCAAGTTGTTCTTGTTTATTTTTCTTGTTTGATCTCAAGTTTTTCTTGCTTTGTGTCTTTTCTTGTTTCACTTGTGTTCTTTTTAAAGCATTAATTGGAATATTCAGAACAAGTGTTACATTTACTCCCAATTGGCTAGAGTATTGGTTTATATTCTTGATAATTGGGTATACGCTTTGGAACCTTTTTCAAAAATAATTTTTCATTGATTGAATCTTGTGCCAAACTTTAAGTTTGGTGTTTTCTTGTTAATCTTTTTATAATTTTCGAAAATTTTATTAAAGTTTTCTAAAAATATTAAGTTTGGTGTTCTTCCTTTTGTTCTTAGTGTTCTTGTGAATCTTCAAGGTGTTCTTGAGTTTTTCTTGTGTCTTGATCTTAAAATTTTTAAGTTTGGTGTTCCTTGGTGTTTTCCCTCCAAAAATTTTCGAAAATAAGGAGCATTAGATCTAAAAATTTTAAGTCTTATGTCTTTTGTGTGTTTTTCTCTTTCATCACAAAATTCAAAATTCAAAAAAAAAAATTATATTTTCTAACTAATTTTGAACTTCTTTTTTTTCGAAAATTTTATATAAAAATTCAAATTTCAATTTCAAAATGTTTCCAATTTCTTTTATTTATTTCGTTTTTTTTATTTTTAATTCAAAAAAAAAATCAACATATAAATTATCCCTTGTATTCCATCATGGAAGCAAGTAGGAATGAACAGTCCAAGAGGACTCTGGGGTCATATGCTAACCCCACTACTGCTTCATATGGGAGTAGTATCTGTATACCCTCCATTGGAGTTAGTAGCTTTGAGTTGAATCCTCAGCTCATTATCATGGTGCAGCAAAACTGTCAGTATTCTGGTCTTCCACATGAAGAACCTACAGAGTTTCTGGCACAATTTTTGCAAATTGCTGACACAGTACATGATAAGGAAGTGGATCAGGATGTCTACAGATTATTACTGTTTCCATTTGCTGTAAAAGATCAAGCTAAGAGGTGGTTAAATAACCAGCCTAAGAATAGCATAAAAACATGGAAGCAGCTGTCAGAAAAATTCCTGAATCACTATTTCCCTCCAAAACGGATGACACAGCTAAGGCTAAGCATCCAAGGCTTCAAACAAGGAGATAATGAATCTCTTTATGATGCCTGGGAGAGATACAGAGAGATGCTAAGAAAATGCCCCTCTGAAATATTTTCAGAATGGGTGCAATTAGACATCTTCTACTATGGGCTTACAGAAAAAGCTCAGATTTCTCTAGACCACTCAGCTGGTGGATCTATACATATGAGAAAAACGATTGAAGAAGCTCAAGAGCTTATTGATACAGTTGCCAGAAATCAACATCTGTACCTAAGCAGTGAATCTTCCATGAAAGAAGAAGCTAAAACAATAACTGCAGAACTCAGTCCAGTAGATCAAGCTAATGAATTCAATCAGCAATTAGATTTTCTAACTCAGCAGCTAGCCGAATTCAAGGAAATATTACAGGAAACAAGAATGGCTAACAGGAATATGGAAGTACAATTAAAGCAGACAGAAAAGCAACTGTCAAAACAAATAGCAGAAGAATGCCAAGCAGTTCAATTAAGAAGTGGAAAAACATTAAATACCTCACTTCAAAGCAGCAGGAAACCAAGAAATGAACAAGTGGCTACTCAAAATCCCTCTGAGGACAGTCAGAGCCCAGAGAGGAATAAAGCTGGCGCTGAACGCCCAGACCATGCTCATTCCTGGCGTTCAACGCCAGAAACAAGCATGAATCCGGCGTTGAACGCCCAAAGGGAGCATGGTTCTGGCGTTCAAACGCCAGTAACAAACAAGGAAGTGGCGTCTAACGCCACTCCAGCTCCCACCACTGGCAATCAATTGCCAGTAGGGAATCAGTCACATACAAGTGCTGATAACAACCCTTCTAAAAAGGCTTCCCAACCCACTTCTGTAGGTAATAAACCTGCAGCAACTAAGGTTGAGAAATACAAAGCCAAAATGCCTTATCCTCAAAAACTCCGCCAAGCGAAACAGGATAAGCAATTTGCCCGCTTTGCAGACTATCTCAGGACTCTTGAAATAAAGATTCCGTTTGCAGAAGCACTTGAGCAAATACCCTCTTATGCTAAGTTCATGAAAGAGATCTTAAGTCATAAAAAGGATTGGAGGGAAACTGAAAAAGTTTACCTCACTGAAGAATGCAGTGCAGTCATTCTGAAAAGCTTACCTGAGAAGCTTAAAGATCCTGGGAGCTTTATGATACCATGCACATTAGAGGGTACTTGTACCAAGCAAGCTTTATGTGATCTTGGGGCAAGTATCAACATAATACCTGCATCTACTATCAGAAAGCTTAGTTTAACTGAAGAAATCAAACCAACCAGGATATGTCTTCAACTTGCTGATGGCTCCATTAAATACCCATCAGGCGTGATTGAAGACATGATTGTCAAGGTTGGGCCATTCGCCTTTCCTACTGACTTTGTGGTGCTGGAAATGGAGGAGCACAAGAGTGCAACTCTCATTCTAGGAAGACCTTTCCTAGCAACTGGCCGAACCCTCATTGACGTCCAAAAAGGGGAAGTAACCTTGAGAGTCAATGAGGAGGAGTTCAAGTTGAATGGTGTCAAAGCCATGCAACATCCAGACACCCCAAATGACTGCATGAGTGTTGATATTATTGACTCTCTGGTAAGAGAGGTCAATATGGCTGAGAGTCTCGAATCAGAGCTAGAGGACATCTTTAAAGATGTTCAGCCTGATCTGGAGGAATCAGAGAGAATAATAGAACCTCTGAAAATCCCTCAGGAAGAGGAGAAACCTCCTAAACCCGAGCTCAAACCATTACCACCTTCCCTAAAATATGCATTCTTGGGAGAAGGTGATACCTTTCCTGTAATCATAAGCTCTACCTTAGAGCCACAGGAAGAGGAAGCACTAATTCAAGTGCTAAGGACACACAAGACAGCTCTTGGGTGGTCCATCAGTGATCTTAAGGGCATTAGCCCAGCTAGATGCATGCACAAGATCTTACTGGAGGGTGACGCCAAGCCAGTGGTTCAACCACAAAGGCGGCTGAATCCAGCCATGAAGGAAGTGGTGCAGAAAGAGATCACTAAGTTACTAGAGGCTGGGATTATTTATCCTATTTCTGATAGCCCCTGGGTGAGCCCTGTCCAAGTCGTCCCTAAGAAAGGTGGCATGACAGTGGTTCATAATGAAAAAAATGAACTGGTTCCTACAAGAACAGTCACTGGGTGGCGTATGTGTATTGATTACAGAAGGCTCAATACAGCTACCAAAAAGGATCATTTTCCTTTACCATTCATAGACCAGATGCTGGAAAGACTGGCAGGTCATGAATACTACTGCTTCCTGGATGGATATTCAGGTTATAATCAAATTGCAGTAGATCCAAAAGATCAAGAGAAAACAGCATTCACATGTCCATCTGGAGTATTTGCATACAGAAGGATGCCATTTGGCTTGTGCAATGCACCTGCAACCTTTCAGAGGTGCATGCTCTCAATTTTCTCTGATATGGTGGAAAAATTCCTGGAAGTCTTCATGGATGACTTTTCAGTATTTGGAGACTCATTCAGCTCCTGCCTTAACCATTTAACACTTGTTCTAAAGAGATGCCAAGAGACTAACCTGGTTTTAAACTGGGAGAAGTGTCACTTTATGGTGACTGAAGGAATTGTCCTTGGGCACAAAATCTCGAACAAGAGGATAGAGGTGGATCAAGCTAAGGTAGAGGTAATTGAAAAATTACCACCACTTGCCAATGTTAAGGCAATCAGAAGCTTTCTGGGGCATGCAGGATTCTATAGGAGGTTTATAAAGGATTTTTCAAAAATCGCCAAACCTCTGAGCAACCTGTTAGCTACTGACACGCCATTTATCTTTGATAAAGAGTGTCTGCAGGCATTTGAGACTCTGAAAGCTAAATTGGTTACAGCACCAATCATCTCTGCACCAGACTGGACACTACCATTTGAATTGATGTGTGATGCCAGTGACCATGCCATTGGTGCAGTGTTGGGACAAAGGCATGACAAGCTTCTGCACGTCATTTACTATGCCAGCCGTGTTTTAAATGACGCACAGAAGAATTACACAACCACAGAAAAAGAGCTACTTGCAGTGGTTTACGCCATTGACAAATTCAGATCCTATTTAGTAGGATCAAAAGTGATTGTGTATACTGATCATGCTGCTCTTAAATATCTACTCACAAAGCAGGATTCAAAGCCCAGACTTATAAGATGGGTGTTGCTTCTGCAAGAGTGGTGGACGAAATTGTGATCACATGATCTTTATACTTGTATGAATTTACTCTTAGGGCACTGTTTATTTTCACAACTCCGTTCAACTAACCAGCAAGTGTACTGGGTCGTCCAAGTAATAAACCTTACGTGAGTAAGGGTCGAATCCACAGAGATTGTTGGTATGAAGCATGCTATGATCACCTTGTAAATCTCAGTTAGGGAGATTAAAGGGTAATTGTGATTATTGGAATAAAATAGAAAATAAATAATTAAAAAGGATAGAAATACTTATGCAGATTCATTGGTGGAAATTTCAGATAAGCGCATGGAGATGCTGCATGGCTCAAGGACGCCTGCTCTCCTACTGCTTCTACTCAATCCTTCTTACTCCTTTCCATGGCAAGCCTTGTATAGGGGTTCACCATCAGCTGTGGCTACTTTCATCCTCTCGGGAAAATGATCCTATGCGGTTGTCAATCGCACGGCTAATCGTCTGGAGGCATCACCCATGGTTGATGGCTACATCCCATCCTTGCAGTGAAAACTAATGCTCACGCACTCTGTCACAGTACGGCTAATCACTGGTTGGTTCCCGCGCCTACTGGAATAGAATCCTTTGATTCTTTTGCGTCTGTCACTAACGCCCAGCACTTGCAAGTTTGAAGCACGTCACAGTCATTCATTACCGGAATCCTACTTGGAATACCACAGACAAGGTTAGACTTTCCGGATTCCCAGGATCCTACTCGGAACACCACAGACAAGGTTGGACTTTTCGGATCCTCATAAATGCCGCCATCTATCTAGCTTATACCACGAAGATTCTGTTGGGGAATCTAAGAGATACACATTCAAGCCTTGTTGCATGTAGAACGGAAGTGGTTGTCAATCACGCGCGTTCATAAGTGAGAATAATAATGAGGGTTATCTAACTCATTAGATTCATCATGTTCTTGGGTACGAATGAATATCTTGGAATAAGAATAAGAGAGAATTGAATAAAAGAAAATAGAACTTCATTAATACTTGAGGTACAGCAGAGCTCCACACCCTTAATCTATGGTGTGCAGAAACTCCACCGTTGAAAAATACATAAGTGAAAGAGGTTCAGGCATGGCCGAATGGCCAGCCCTCTCCTTGATCAAGTGACCGAATATTCAAGGAGATTAGACTGTCAAAAGATGGTCAAAAGATGTCTAATACAATAGATAAATGTCCTATATATACTAGACTAGCTACTAGGGTTTACATGAGTAAGTAAATGATGCATAAATCCACTTCCGGGGCCCACTTGGTGTATGCTTGGGCTGAGCTTGATTAATCCACGAGCTGAGGCTTCTCTTGGAGTTGAACTTTGAGTTATGACGTGTTTTGGGCGTTCAACTCCGGATCATGACGTTTTTCTGGCGTTTAACTTCAGAAAGGAGCATGTACTTGGCGTTCAACGCCAAGTTACGTCGTCATTCTTCGAATAAAGTATAAACTATTATATATTGCTGGAAAGCCCTGGATGTCTACTTTCCAACGCCGTTGAGAGCGCGCCATTTAGAGTTCTGTAGCTCTAGAAAATCCATTTCGAGTGCAGGGAGGTCAGAATCCAACAGCATCAGCAGTCCTTTTGTCAGCCTTTTTCAGAGTTTTGCTCAAATCCCTCAATTTCAGTCAGAATTTACCTGAAATCACAGAAAAACACACAAACTCATAGTAAAGTCCAGAAATGTGAATTTAACATAAAAACTAATGAAAACATCCCTAAAAGTAGCTTAAACTTATTAAAAACTATCTAAAAACAATGCCAAAAAGCGTATAAATTATCCGCTCATCACAACACCAAACTTAAATTGTTGCTTGTCCCCAAGCAACTGAAAATCAAATAGGATAAAAAGAAGAGAATATACTATAAAGTCCAAAATATCAATGAATATTAATTTAATTACATGAGCGGGACTTGTAGCTTTTTGCTTCTGAACAGTTTTGGCATCTCACTTTTTCCTTTGAAGTTCAGAGTGATTGGCGTCTCTGGGAACTTAGAATCTGGGATAGTGTTATTGACTTTCCTAGTTAAGCATGTTGATTCTTGAACACAGCTACTTTTGAGTCTTGGCTGTGGCCCTAAGCATTTTGTTTTCCAGTATTACCACCGGATACATAAATGCCACAGACACATAACTGGGTGAACCTTTTCAGATTGTGACTTAGCTTTGCTAAAGTCCCCAGTTAGTGGTGTCCAGAGCTCTTAAGCACACTCTTTTGCCTCAGATCACGACTTTAACCACTCAGTCTCAAGCTTTTCACTTGGACCTTCATGACACAAGCACATGGTTAGGGACAGCTTGATTTAGCCGCTTAGGCCTGGATTTAATTTCCTTGGGCCCTCCTATCCATTGATGCTCAAAGCCTTGGATCCTTTTTACCCTTGCCTTTTGGTTTTAAGGGCTATTGGCTTTTTCTATTGCTCCTTCTTTTTCTATATACTCTTTTTAGCCACATTTTTTTTTCACTGCTTTTTCTTGCTTCAAGAATCAATTTCATGAGTTTTTCAGATCATCAATAACATTTCTCTTTGTTCATCATTCTTTCAAGAACCAACAATTTTAACACTCATAAACAACAATATCCAAAGACATATGCACTGTTCAATCATTCATTCAGAAAACAAAAAGTATTGTCACCACATCAATATAATTAAACTAAATTCAATAATAAATTCGAAATTTATGTACTTCTTGTTCTTTTGAATTAAAAAATTTTTCATTTAAGAGAGGTGAAGGATTAATGGATTTTATTCATAGCTTTAAGGCATGGTTACATACTAATGATCATGAAATAAAGACACAAAACATAGATAAACATGATACTAAAAACCGAAAACAGAAAGAAATAAAGAATCAAGGAATGAATCCACCTGAGTGAGGGTGGCGCCTTTTTGAAGAACCAATGGTGCTCTTTGAGCTCCTCTATGTCTCTTCCTTGCTTCTGTTGAATGATTCCTAGTAATTTTTGTGTTCCTCCCCTTAGTTGCTTCCAATATTTTTGTGGAGGATAACTTATCCCCTGAGGTATCTCAGGGATCTCTTGATTTGCAGCCACATGTTCTACCACTGAGCTATGACGGCTTATATTTTTAGTCATTCCATCTCCCATGACTCAGAGGTGGAAGCTTTTTGTCTTCCCTTTGAGGTTTCTCTGGCTTTAGGTGCCATTAATGGTAATGGAAAAGCAAAAAAGCTATGCTTTTACCACACCAAACTTAAAATATTGCTCGCCCTCGAGCAAGAGAAGAAAGAAGAGAAGAAGAAGAAGAAGAAGAACAAGAAGAAGAAGAAGAAGAAGAAGGTGAGTGAGGGGAGATGGGTTCGGCTATATGGGTGGGATTGGGTGGGAAGGAGAATATGAATTGTAAAGGTAGGTGGGGTGTATGGGGAAGAGTGGATAAATGTGGATGGTGAATGAAAAACAGAAGGAATGACCATGAATGGAGAGAGAGAGGGCGAGGTAGGTGGGGATCCTGTGGGGACCACAGATCCTGAGATGATCCTGTGGGGTCCACAGATCCTGAGGTGAAAAGAAATACCATTCCTTCACCATATAGGCATGTAAAATGCCTACATGCATCATTCTGGCGTTCAAACGCCCATTGATGCACGTTCTGGGCGTTCAACACCCATGTAATGCATGTTTCTGGCGTTGAACGCCAGTTTCATGCTTGTTTCTGGCGTTCAGCGCCAGTTTGTCCTCTCTGTGCACCATCCTGGCGTTTAACGCCAGGTTGTTGCTTGTTTTGGGCGTTCAGCGCCAGAATGGTGCTCTGTTCTGGCGTTGAACGCCGGCCAGATGCACCTTACTGGCGTTGAACGCCAGTCTGCGCTACCTCCAGGGTGAAAAATTTTTTTCTTCTGTTTTTGACTCTGTTTTTAATTTTTTTGATTTTTTCGTGACTCCTCATGATCATGTACCTAATAAAACACAAAAATAACAAAGAAACAAAATTAGATAAATAAAATTGGGTTGCCTCCCAACAAGCGCTTCTTTAATGTCAATAGCTTGACAGTGGCTCTCAAGGAACCACAAGGTGATCAGGTCAATGTTAGTGTGTAGTCCCAACACCAAACTTAGAGTTTGGATATGGGGTTTGAACACCAAACTTAGAGTTTGGTTGTGGCCTCACAACACCAAACTTAGAGTTTGACTATGTGGGCTCTTCTTGACCTTGAACTGAGAGAAGCTCTTCATGCTTACTCTCTTTTGTCACAGAGGGATGGCCATGTGCCTTAAACACAAGATAGTCCCCATTCAATTGAAGGACTAACTCACCTCTGTTGACATCTATCACAGCTCCTGCTGTGGCTAGGAAAGGTCTTCCTAGGATGATGCATTCATCATCTTCCTTCCTAGTGTCTAGCATTATGAAATCAGTAGGGATGTAAAGGCCTTCAACCTTTACTAGCACGTCCTCTACTATTCCATAAGCTTGTCTCATGGACTTGTCTGCCAATTGTAATGAGAACAAGGCAGGTTGTACCTCAATGATCCCCAGCTTCTCCATTACAGAGAGTGGCATAAGATTTATCCCTGACCCAAGATCACATAGAGCTTTTTCAATGCTCATGGTGCCAATGGTGCAAGGTACTAAGAACTTGCCAGGATCTTGTTTCTTTTGAGGTAGAGTTCTCAGAATCCAAATATCTAGTTCACTAATGAGCAAGGGAGGTTCACTTTCCCAAGTCTCATTACCAAACAGCTTGGCATTCAGCTTCATGATAGCTCCTAAGTATTGAGCAACTTGCTCTCCAGTCACATCTTCATTCTCTTCAGAGGATGAATATTCTTCAGAGCTCATGAATGGCAGAAGGAGATTTAATGGAATCTCTATGGTCTCTGTATGAGCCTCAGATTCCTTTGGATCCTCAATAGGAAACTCCTTCTTGCTTGAGGGACGTCCCAGGAGGTCTTTCTCACTAGGATTTTCGTCCTCCTCCTCCCTTGTGCATTCGGCCATATTGACTATGTCAATGGCTTTGCACTCTCCTTTTGGATTCTCTTCTGTATTACTTGGGAGAATACTGGGAGGAGTTTCAATGACTTTCTTACTCAGCTGGCCCACTTGTGCCTCCAGATTTCTGATGGAAGATCTGGTTTCATTCATGAAACTGAAAGTGGCCTTTGACAAATCAGAGACTATATTGGCTAAATTAGAATTATTTTGTTCAGAATTCTCTGTCTGTTGCTGAGAAGATGATGGATATGGCTTACTATTGTTCAGCCTGTTGCGTCCACCATTGTTAAAACCTTGTTGAGGTTTTTGTTGATCCTTCCATGAGAAATTTGGATGATTTCTCCATGATGAGTTATAGGTGTTTCCATAAGGTTCACCCATGTAATTAACCTCTGCCATGGCAGGGTTCTCAGGATCATAAGCTTCTTCAGAAGCTGCCTCTCTATTACTGTTGGATGCATGTTGCAATCCATTCAGATTTTGAGAGATTATGTTGACCTGTTGTGTCAACATTTTGTTCTGAGCTAGTATGGCATTCAGAGTATCAATTTCAAGAACTCCTTTCTTCTGAGGTCCCCCATTATTCACGGAATTCCTCTCAGAGGTGTACATGAACTGGTTGTTTGCAACCATGTCAATGAGTTCTTGAGCCTCTTCAGGCGTTTTCTTCAGGTGAATAGATCCACCTGCAGAATGGTCCAATGACATTTTCGAAAATTCAGAGAGACCATAATAGAATATATCCAATATGGTCCATTCTGAAAACATGTCAGATGGACATCTTTTGGTCAGCTGCTTATATCTTTCCCAAGCTTCATAGAGGGATTCACCATCTTTTTGTTTGAAGGTTTGAACATCCACTCTCAGCTTGCTCAGCTTTTGAGGAGGAAAGAATTTATCCAAGAAAGCAGTGACCAGCTTATCCCATGAGTCCAGGCTATCCTTGGGTTGTGAATCCAACCATACTCTAGCTCTGTCTCTTACAGCAAAAGGGAAAAGCATGAGTCTGTAGACTTTAGGATCAACTCCATTCGTCTTTACAGTCTCACAGATCTGCAAGAACTCAGTTAAAAACTGATAAGGATCTTCAGATGGAAGTCCATAAAACTTGCAGTTTTGTTGCATTAAAGCAACTAGTTGAGGCTTAAGCTCAAAGTTATTGGCTCCAATGGCAGGAATGGAGATGCTTCTTCCATCAAACTTGGACGTTGGCTTTGTGAAGTCACCAAGCATTCTCCTTTCATTATTATTATTATTTCTGTCTGCCATCTCTTTCTCTTGTTCGAAAATTTCTAGAAGGTTTCTTCTGGATTGTTGTAATTTAGTTTCTCTTAATTTTCTCTTCAGAGTCCTTTCAGGTTCTGGATCAATTTCAACAAGAGTGCCTTTATCCCTGTTCCTGCTCATATGAAAGAGAAGAAAACAAGAAAAGAAAGAAGAATCCTCTATGTCACAGTATAGAGATTCCTTTATGTTAGTAGAAAAAGAAAGGGGTGTAAGAAAGAAGAAGGATGGATTCGGATTTTTGGATGAAGAGAGGTGAAGAGAAGTGTTAGTAATTAAATAATTAAATGGAAGAAGAAAAGAGAAGGGAATTTTTGAAATTAATTTTTGAAAAGGAGTTAGTGATTTTCGAAAATTAGAGATAAAATGTAATTAAAATTAAAACATGAAACAATTAATTAATTAAAAAGAATTTTTGAAAAAGAGAGAGATATTTTCGAAAATTAGAGAGGGAAAAGTAGTTAGGTGGTTTTGAAAAAGATAAGAAACAAACAAGAAGTTAGTTAGTTGATTGAAAAAGATTTGAAATCAAATTTGAAAAAGATAAGAAGATAGCAAGTTAGATAAGATATTTTTGAAATCAAATTTTGAAAAAGATAAAATTTTTGAAAAAGATCAAATAAAAGATAAAAAGATTTAATTCAAAAATTTTGAAATTACTTACTTTACTAACAAGAAACTACAAGATAAGATTCTAGAACTTAAAGATTGAACCTTTCTTAACAAGAAAGTAACAAACTTCAAATTTTTGAACCAATCACATTAATTATTAGTGAATTTTCGAAAATTACATATAAAGATAAGAAAAAGATTTTGAAAATAATTTGAAAAAGATTTTTGAAATTTTCAAAAAATAAAAAGAAAATGAAAAAGGTATGATTTTTGAAAAAGATTTTGAAAAGATAAGATTTTTAAAATTGAAATTTTGACTTGACTTGTAAGAAACAACTAATTTTGAAAATTTTTGACCAAGTCAACCCAAAATTTCGAAATTTTGGAGGGAAATAAGGAAGAGATATTTTTTTACGATTTTTGAATTTTTAATTATGAAAGAGAAAAACAACAAAAATACTTTATGCATGAAATTTTTAGATCAAAACAATGAATGCATGCAAGAATGCTATGAATGTCAAGATGAACACCAAGAACACTTAGAAGATCATGATGAACATCAAGAACATAATTTTGAAAAATTTTTGATGCAAAGGAAACATGTAAGACACCAAACTTAGAAATCTTTAATGTATGGAAAATATGAATGCAAAAATGCACATGAAAAACAACAAACAACACAAAACAAGAAATCATCAAGATCAAGTAAGAGGACTTATCAAGAACAACTTGAAGATCATTAAGAACACTATGAATGCATGAATTTTCGAAAAATGCAAGAAAAAATTTTTAAAGCATGCAATTGACACCAAACTTAAAAATTGACTCAAGACTCAAACAAGAAACACAAAATATTTTTAATTTTTATAATTTTCTAATTTTTTTGGATTTTTATTAATATTTTTCGAAAATAAAGTTTAGGAAAACAAAAAAGAAAAGAAAAAATTTTGAAAAAGTTTTTGAAAAGAAAATTACCTAATCTGAGCAACAAGATGAACCGTCAGTTGTCCATACTCGAACAATCCCCGGCAACGGCGCCAAAAACTTGGTGGACGAAATTGTGATCACATGATCTTTATACTTGTATGAATTTACTCTTAGGGCACTGTTTATTTTCACAACTCCGTTCAACTAACCAGCAAGTGTACTGGGTCGTCCAAGTAATAAACCTTACGTGAGTAAGGGTCGAATCCACAGAGATTGTTGGTATGAAGCAAGCTATGATCACCTTGTAAATCTCAGTTAGGGAGATTAAAGGGTAATTGTGATTATTGGAATAAAATAGAAAATAAATAATTAAAAAGGATAGAAATACTTATGCAGATTCATTGGTGGAAATTTCAGATAAGCGCATGGAGATGCTGCATGGCTCAAGGACGCCTGCTCTCCTACTGCTTCTACTCAATCCTTCTTACTCCTTTCCATGGCAAGCCTTGTATAGGGGTTCACCATCAGCTGTGGCTACTTTCATCCTCTCGGGAAAATGATCCTATGCGGTTGTCAATCGCACGGCTAATCGTCTGGAGGCATCACCCATGGTTGATGGCTACATCCCATCCTCGCAGTGAAAACTAATGCTCACGCACTCTGTCACAGTACGGCTAATCACTGGTTGGTTCCCGCGCCTACTGGAATAGAATCCCTTGATTCTTTTGCGTCTGTCACTAACGCCCAGCACTTGCAAGTTTGAAGCACATCACAGTCATTCATTACCGGAATCCTACTCGGAATACCACAAACAAGGTTAGACTTTCCGGATTCCCAGGATCCTACTCGGAACACCACAGACAAGGTTGGACTTTTTGGATCCTCATAAATGCCGCCATCTATCTAGCTTATACCACGAAGATTCTGTTGGGGAATCTAAGAGATACACATTCAAGCCTTGTTGCATGTAGAACGGAAGTTGTTGTCAATCACGCGCGTTCATAAGTGAGAATAATAATGAGGGTTATCTAACTCATTAGATTCATCATGTTCTTGGGTACGAATGAATATCTTGGAATAAGAATAAGAGAGAATTGAATAAAAGAAAATAGAACTTCATTAATACTTGAGGTACAGCAGAGCTCCACACCCTTAATCTATGGTGTGCAGAAACTCCACCGTTGAAAAATACATAAGTGAAAGAGGTTCAGGCATGGCCGAATGGCCAGCCCTCTCCTTGATCAAGTGACCGAATATTCAAGGAGATTAGACTGTCAAAAGATGGTCAAAAGATGTCTAATACAATAGATAAATGTCCTATATATACTAGACTAGCTACTAGAGTTTACATGAGTAAGTAAATGATGCATAAATCCACTTCCGGGGCCCACTTGGTGTATGCTTGGGCTGAGCTTGATTAATCCACGAGCTGAGGCTTCTCTTGGAGTTGAACTTTGAGTTATGACGTGTTTTGGGCGTTCAACTCCGGATCATGACGTTTTTCTGGCGTTTAACTTCAGAAAGGAGCATGTACTTGGCGTTCAACGCCAAGTTACGTCGTCATTCTTCGAATAAAGTATAAACTATTATATATTGCTGGAAAGCCCTGGATGTCTACTTTCCAACGCCGTTGAGAGCGCGCCATTTAGAGTTCTGTAGCTCCAGAAAATCCATTTCGAGTGCAGGGAGGTCAGAATCCAACAGCATCAGCAGTCCTTTTGTCAGCCTTTTTCAGAGTTTTGCTCAAATCCCTCAATTTCAGTCAGAGTTTACCTGAAATCACAGAAAAATACACAAACTCATAGTAAAGTCCAGAAATGTGAATTTAACATAAAAACTAATGAAAACATCCCTAAAAGTAGCTTAAACTTACTAAAAACTATCTAAAAACAATGCCAAAAAGCGTATAAATTATCCGCTCATCAAAGAGTTTGATATAGAAATAAGAGACAGAAAAGGGACAGAGAATCAAGTAGCAGATCACCTGTCCCGAATAGAACCAGTAGAAGGGGCGTCCCTCCCTCTCACTGAGATCTCTGAAACCTTTCCGGATGAGCAACTCTTTGCTATCCAGGAAGTGCCGTGGTTTGCAGACATTGCAAACTACAAGGCAGTGAGATTCATACCCAAAGAGTACAGTAGACAGCAATCAAAGAAGCTGATCACAGATGCAAAGTATTATCTTTGGGATGAGCCGTATCTCTTTAAGAGATGTGCAGACGGAGTAATCCGTAGATGTGTGCCTAAAGAAGAAGCGCAGAGGATCCTTTGGCATTGCCATGGATCACAGTATGGAGGACATTTTGGAAGTGAGCGAACAGCCACAAGAGTCCTCTAAAGTGGCTTCTACTGGCCTACTCTCTATAAAGATTCCCGAGTGTTTGTGCTTAATTGTGATAGTTGCCAAAGATCTGACAATCTACCTCACAGTTATGCCATGCCTCAACAAGGGATCTTGGAGATTGAGTTGTTTGATGTATGGGGCATTGACTTCATGGGACCTTTCCCACCATCATACTCAAACACTTATATTCTGGTGGCAGTGGATTATGTATCCAAATGGGTGGAGGCTATTGCAACACCCACTAATGACACTAAAACAGTGTTAAAATTCCTCCAGAAACATATCTTTAGCAGATTTGGTACCCCTAGAGTATTAATCAGAGATGGGGGCACTCATTTCTGCAATAAACAGCTTTACTCTGCTTTGGTTCGTTACGGAGTTAGCCACAGGGTAGCTACTCCATATCACCCACAGACTAATGGGCAAGCTGAAGTCTCAAATAGAGAACTCAAAAGAATCCTGGAACGGACAGTAATTAACCGTAGAAGGGATTGGGCAAGGATCTTGGATGATGCTCTGTGGGCATACAGAACAGCATTCAAGACCCCTATAGGGACCTCTCCATACCAGCTTGTGTATGGAAAGGCATGTCACTTGCCAGTGGAACTGGAACACAAGGCCTACTGGGCAACCAGATTCCTGAACCTTGATGCCAAGTTAGCTGGAGAAAAATGTTTACTCCAGCTAAATGAGCTAGAGGAATTTAGACTGAATGCTTTCGAGAATGCAAAAATTTACAAGGAGAAAGCAAAAAGATGGCATGATAAGAAATTGTCATCCAGAGTCTTTGAGCCGGGGCAGAAAGTTCTGCTATTTAATTCTAGGCTCAAATTATTCCCCGGGAAATTAAAATCTCGGTGGAGAGGTCCATATGTAATTACAAGTGTATCACCATATGGATACGTAGAGCTTCAGGATAATGACTCTAACAAAAAGTTCATTGTTAATGGACAGAGAATTAAACATTATCTTGAAAGTAACTTCGAGCAAGAATGCTCAAAACTGAGACTTGATTAGAGCTCAGTGGTAGTCCAGCTAAAGACAATAAAGAAGCGCTTGCTGGGAGGCAACCCAGCCATTTACAAAGTTTATTTACTAATTAGATAAATTCCCTTTTTTTACAGGTATGTGTCCAAGTATCTTCAAAGGGTAAAAAAATAGCAATTGATTGAATTCACAGAGTTACAGGGAAATTTGGAGGTTCACTGGTGTGAAAAAGCCAGTAAGAAATATTTTGGGCGTTGAACGCCCAAAAGAAGCACCCACTGGGCGTTAAACGCCAGAAAGGAGCATCTTCTGGGCGTTGAACGCCAGAAAGAAGCACCTTCTGGGCGTTTAACGCCAGATTGTTAGCATCCTGGGCGTTCAGAAAAACGCCTAGTGACAAAGGACTTCCTGGCGTTCAACGCCAGAAAGAAGCATCAGCTGGGCGTTGAACGACCAGGAGAAGCAGCATTTGGGCGTTAAACGCCCAAAACATGCATCGTTTGGGCGTTTAACGCCAGGATGGTGGGGAGGAGGTAAAATTCGTTTTTCTTCACAAATTTTTTAATTTTTATGTTTCAATTCATGATTTCTTGCATAAACATGTTTCAAAATATCATCCTCCAATTCCAAAAATTTTAATCCTAATTTCTAAAAACCCTAATTTCTAAAATCCCTTTTTCAAAAATATCAATTGTATCTTAATTCATAAACACAAGTCTTTTTCCAATCCAATTCTGTTTCAAATCTTTTTAATTTCTTCTCATATCTTTCTCAACTCATCTTATCTTTTTTTCGAAACTGCCTCTCCTTCTATTCCTCTCCTTTCCTCTCTTTTGCTTGAGGACAAGCAAACCTCTAAGTTTGGTGTGATTTGCCATGATCACTGAGCTAAAACTCATTAAGATCATGGCACCTAAGAGAACAGGAAGAGCAAGGATGTGAACTTAAGGGAGCTGAAGCGTCAGAAATTAATTCTTGAAGGCACCCCACAGACTAGAAGAACATCCACTTCCCAAAATACAGGTTGTTATAGGATTTTACCTTAGAAGCTATATAGGAGTATTAATTCTAGCTTTAACTCTGTGATAGTATTATTATAGGATTTTACCTTAGAAGCTATATAGGAGTAGTAGTAATTAGCATATCTATTTTGGTTTTATTTCCAATTAAGTTATAATTTATTTTTCTCATCATCATCAAACATGAATAAAATAGTAGATTTGTAGAATAAAGAGGCAATTTAATTTTTTTTTCGAGTTCTTAATAAGGAAAATTCTAATTATTTATATGTGGTGGCAATACTTTTTGTCTTCTGAATGAATGCTTGAACAGTGCATAATTTTGATATTGAATTTTATGAATGTTAAAATTGTTGGCTCTTGAAAGAATGATGAACAAGAGAAATATTATTGATGATCTGAAAAATCATGAAATTGATTCTTGAAGCAAGAAAAAGCAGTCCATTCAAAAAAAATAAAAAAAATAAAAAAAAGGGAGAAGAAGCAGTAGAAAAAAGCCAATAGCCCTTAAAACCAAAAGGCAAGGGTAAAAAGGATCCAAGGCTTTGAGCATCAATGGATAGGAGGGCCTAAGGAAATAAATCCAGGCCTAAGCGGCTAAATCAAGCTGTCCCTAACCATGTGCTTGTGGCATGCAGTTCCAAGTGAAAAGCTTGAGACTGAGTGGTTAAAGTCGTGATCCAAAGCAAAAAGAGTGTGCTTAAGAACTCTGGACACCTCTAATTGGGGACTTTAGCAAAGCTAAGTCACAATCTGAAAAGGTTCACCCAATTATGTGTCTGTGGCATTTATGTATCCGGTGGTAATACTGGAAAACAAAGTGCTTAGGGCCACGGCCAAGACTCATAAAAGTAGCTGTGTTCAAGAATCAACATACTTAACTAGGAAAATCAATAATACTATCTGAATTCTGAGTTCCTATGGATGCCAATCATTCTGAATTTCAAAGGATAAAGTGAGATGCCAAAACTGTTTGGAAGTAAAAAGCTACTAGCCCCGCTCATCTAATTAGAATCTGAGCTTCACTTAAAACTCTGAGATAGTATTGCTTCTTGATTTCTTTTTATCCTCTTTTATTCATCTAGTTGCTTGAGGACAAGCAACAGTTTAAGTTTGGTGTTGTGATGAGCGGATATTTTATACGCTTTTTGGGGGTAATTTCATGTAGATTTTAGTATGTTTTAATTAGTTTTTAATAGAATTTTATTAGTTTTTAAGCAAAAATCATATTTCTGGACTTTACTATGAGTGTGTGTATTTTTCTGTGATTTCAGGCATTTTCTGGCTGAAATTGAGGAAGCTGAGCAAAAATCTGACTTAGGCTGAAAAAGGATTGCTGATGCTGTTGGATCCTGACCTCCCTGCACTCGAAATGAATTTTCTGGAGCTACAGGAGTCCAATTGGCGCGCTCTCAACGGCCTTGGAAAGTAGACATCCAGGGCTTTCCAGAAATATATAATAGTCCATACTTTGCGCGAAGATAGACGACGTAACTTGGCGTTGAACGCCAAGTACATGCTGTTGTCTGGAGTTAAACGCCAGAAACACGTCATGATCCGGAGTTGAACGCCCAAAACACATCATAACTTGGAGTTTAACTCCAAGTAAAGCTTCTACTCGTGGATAGCTTTAGTTTCAGCCCCAGCACACACCAAGTGGGCCCCAGAAGTGGATTTCTGCACCAATTATCTTAGTTTACTCATATTCTGTAAACCTAAGTTACTAGTTTACTATTTAAACAACTTTTAGAGAATTATTCTGTACCTCATGACATTTTCAGATCTGAATTACATACTTTTTGACGGCATGAGTCTCTAAACTCCATTGTTGGGGGTGAGGAGCTCTGCAGCGTCTCGATGAATTAATACAATTCCTTTATTTTCCATTCAAACACGCTTGTTCTTATCTAAGATGTTCATTCGCGCTTAATTATGGAGAAGGTGATGATCCGTGACACTCATCACCTTCCCCAATCTATGAACGTGTGCCTGACAACCACCTCCGTTCTACATCAGATTGAATGAGTATCTCTTAGATTCCTTAATCAGAATCTTCGTGGTATAAGCCGGATTGATGGCGGCATTCATGAGAATCCGGAAAGTCTAAACCTTGTCTGTGGTATTCCGAGTAGGATTCTGGGATTGAATGACTGTGACGAGCTTCAAACTCCTGAAGGCTGGGCGTTAGTGACAGACGCAAAAGAATCAATGGATTCTACTCCAACCTGATTGAGAACCGACAGATGATTAGCCGTGCTGTGACAGAGCATAGGAACGTTTTCACTGAGAGGATGGGAAGTAGCCATTGACAACGGTGACACCCTATATAGAGCTTGCCATGGAAGGAGCCTTGCGTGTGTTGAAGGATTTCAAGGAAGAGTTGAAGTTCAAATGACAAAGCATCTCCAAAACTCCAACATATTCCCCATTACTGCACAACAAGTAACAACTATTTATTTTATGCCCTTTTTACTTTATACGAGGCTAAAGAAATCTATTGGTATCCTGATTAAGATTAATAAAATAAACATCGCTTGCTTCAAACCAATAATCTCCGTGGGATCGACCCTTACTCACGTAAGGTATTACTTGGACGACCCAGTGCACTTGCTGGTTAGTTGTACGGATTGCAAATTCGTGCACCAATTACTCACCACAAAACTTAGATAGAATTATAGAGGATGAGAAGAGCGATGCGTGGCCGCAAACGGCTCGTCAATCGAAGTTCCAGAGAGAAAGTTATGGTGATTTGAAATTGGATGGAGATAGAATTTTCTCTCTTCTTCCTCCCTTCTCTATTTCAGCGCCCCAAGCCCCTCTCATTAGGGTAAATGAGCTGAAATACTCATAACTAATATTTATATATGTTGGGTCTTAGGCCCACTTAGGTCCGGTTCACTTATTTTTGTCCGTTGGCCTAATTTTGGGCCAAAACCTTTAGGATTAGAGTTTTAAATCGCATTTTAAATATTTTTACCTTCTCTAATTATAAATCCTAATTTCGTAGCCTTATTTACTCATAATTAATTTTCTCAGCTACAGTACCAGACAGATCTCAGTCGGTATTGCTGGTCAAAATTTCAGTGCGCATTTTTACGTAGAAAACTATGTTTTTCGACTAAAAAAAATTCACTGAATCCAAATATCATATTTAAATTACCAAATTCCGATTACTAAATTTTCTAACCATATTCACTCCTATTTAAGTTATTATTTAATTAATCACGGCTTGACCGGGTTTTACATTCTACCCCCTAACAGAAATTTTTGCCCTCGAAAATTCCATCCGTCACCACGAGTACGTGAGCGCAATCTGCCTATATATCCAACGCATGGTAGTTCCAAGGTCTTTTTACTCTGCGCGCTTTCGTTGCCGCGCTTTGATTCCTCTATCTCCGAGGGTCTCGATCATTTGTCCAACGCCGACCAATAACTCGTTCGTTATTTTCGTCATCTCATCAACTCACATCCTATTAAATCTCAAATCATGTCATCAATAATATTACCATCATCCTTAATCATGGCCATCATCCCACATTACTATAATCAACCAAGAATCATCACTATACCTTAATCATACTCCATCACTATCCTCTCTCTCTGTCAAGCTAATTACCACTAATCACAGCTCAACTCTAAGGATAACCTCCAGACTTACTTTCTTATTCCCAAACCCTCAAATTTCTACATAACTTGCTATTTTAAAGTCTTTGACTAATAATCAAAACTCTCTTCATTTTTTTAAAACCAAATGAGTTTGAAATGACAAGTTAACAAAATCATAAGAATCCAATTTCCTTTAATAATCTATAAAAGCATTCGAACACATCTCTTTTGTTAAAGTTACTCAAATAAAAAATCATTTTCAAAACCATAACCCACACTCTTTCAAATTCTTGGAAAAATTTCGACAGCACCTTCCCTAAAAATTGGAGTTTGCCACCCGTCACGGGTTCCCTCAAACCAATCTCAGTACAACATCAGCATTTCAATTTAATGGTTTTCAAATTCGTCTTTTAAAACCAATCATTATAAATCTCAATCTAAATCCAAGGTCACCATGACCAAATATCATAGTACTCATATCTCAAACACGACGACTTGCACTCACTCGTCATCTAAATCCAATTACGCATCAATGATCATTTCTTCATCCATTTCAGAACCATCAAAGCTCACAGCCGCAATCAATTCCAATTATTTGGGGATCATTACTTGCAGTAACCCACTAAACCCTTCGAGTATTCAAACTTAAGATATTATAGTAAATTTTTGTAGCTTCTATTCGTAACTATCATGTGTTACTGCTTCTACAAGTTTCCGCTGCGTTGCTCTAATTTCTCGTCTAGTACTAGTCCTATCACTTATTTCTTCAAGTACTAAACCACAACTTAGCATGACTGACATTCACTAGATTTCTATCTATGATAGCCAAAATCAAATACCAACTTAATTGTACTTTTAACACGTTGTTACCGATCTTTCACTTACCTATTCTCAAACCGTCGGATCTAGCGGTATCCCCTGTCGTCGTAGTGAACACACGACTTTATTGTTGGCCTTTGGCAGTATTCCAGTTGAACTTCTCAGAATAGTTCCAGGACATGTGTCCAGCTCCTCTACAACTATAGCAAAGTCTCAATCTAGCTCGACACGGAGTTCCTGGATGATAACGTTCACATCGCCTATAAGTCTATTTATTTTGAGGTTGCTTTCCATACCTCCTCCGTTGGTGATTGTTGTTGTTGTTCCTTCAAGAATTATCTTGAAAAATCTCTCGTATAGGGATTTGGTCTCGTCTTCACTCGCCCCTCAAACGATGAGCAACTAAAGGTTGAATCAGCTCTATCCTCTTTTCTTGCAGTTCACTGTCACTGGGTTTCGAACAATAACTCCGTACAGTTCTCAACACTTTCGATCCCTTAGATATATCCAATTTGCTTCTACTATGTCACTCTTATTCTCAACCTTTAAGAGTCTAGCTATTCCTCTAAGTTAACTAAATATCGCTCCGTCTCAACGACTAATGTTCCTCGACTAATCGTCGACTTGGACTTTACGATTATCAACAATTGTTATGCATCACGAACGAATATTACATATTAATGATATGCAGGGAAGTTAGAAATTCAACTGCTAGTTTACAATTATCTCGGGTATGAGAATCAAGTTTGGTTGCATCCCAGCTTTCTCTGTAGAGATAATTCCAAGACATATGCCCTGATCTCCCACACTTGTAGCATACACCTAACCCCAATCAGCACAGCCTATTTGGGCGATGACTTCCACATCTCTAACAGCTCGAAACATCTGAAGCAGCTGTTGTTTGTTTTCCCTTATCGTTCTCTTGGGACTCCTCATTCGTTGCAAAGTTATTCCGTCCTTGGGGAAAGTGTTGTGTGTATCCTCTGCCCTTAAGTTCTCGACCCCTTGGTGCGAATACTTGGTTGTGCTCCCTATGACTTTCTTTCTCTGCAGCCACCTTTTTCATACACTCTTCAGCAACTTTGCTCTTATTCCTCCTTAAGCATAATGTCATGGCCTTACATACTAAGCATCCGATGAATCCCATTCATCATAACTACATGCACATGCCGAGCAATATCAAACTCAGCCAAGTCCAAGCCCAATTCATACTCTACCTACCTTAACACTTAATAATTCACCATCTACCCAATGTTATTCTAATTCACATCCAAATATTCCAATGTCGATTACAAGCCCCTTCTGCTCTAAATCATCAGATTTCAATCAACTTAAGCATAATTAAACAAATCGTTCAAGAAACTATCCACCTCCAAGTGTTCCACTCATCAATCCAAAATCAACACACCATTCTTATATATACTACTGCCAATATTCCTATCACGGCATTCCCTCACCAGTTCATTCTTGGGAATTCCTCTTTTCGGTTACTTCATTCATGTCTATGAGACACCATTCGAATCTTGTCCACACTAGACAAGTGATATCGAGGTGATTAGAGTCAATATCTCAAGTTAAGTGCTTTAAATTACCAAAGGTACACTCATGAACTTCATGCTAGATGTATCGGTTAGATACCCTAATTAGCACAGGCACAGACTCAAGGTATGCATTGAAGCGTTAACAGTTCCATCCCTTAGGCACACAAGGACGAACTGCTCTGATACCATAATGTAACACCCTAATATTCAAATCCTTATGCTCGAGTCATAAGTCAACGATGTTATAGTGGTACGACTCTCAGGGGGATTTTTAATACATAATTATAAGGAAAACATAAAAGGAGTATTAATCGAGAAGGCTAAAAAGAGTAAAAATAAAATAGCTAGGTCGTATCACTCACGCATCGACAACTAAAAGATAAAGCGTGAAGTAGAAAGCGATATATAGATAAAGGCATAAAGGAGAATAAGAGGAAGACAATATATATATAACATAAGTAAATAGCCACCAGTCGCGACCCGCGAATTTTAGGTCGGCTAGGGTACAGTATAACAGTAGTTGACAAAAGAAACTCCTAATCTCTCCCAAAAGAAACAGAAGAGCCTCTATAGGCAAGTTTAAAAGAGTTCAATACATAATATAAGTTCTTCAAAAATAAAGGTGTAGAGATTCTAAGCAAAATATAGAGTGGAGAATATAAAGATCTTCGCCATCTCTCAGATGAACCACATATCACTTTTGAGCACCTGGACCTGTATCTGAAAAATAAGAGATATATACGGAATGAGAACACCCGACCTATGGGTTCCCAGTACGGTAAAAGTGCCAAATAAATACAATGCACTGCAATAAAAACTCACTAAGCATCCTAAACTTTCTTTCACCAAATATTCACCTTATGTCCTCGCTAATACATAAACAAGCAACTGTCATAAGGGAATGCTAAATTTAAATCATATCTTTCATGCTTTTCAACTCTCTCTAACTCCCCAACGAATCAGAAATAGAATCATAAACAAAACCATCACCAGTTGTTCTGTCTCAGCAATTCTATGTCGTTACCTCATATCCTCACTTGAAGCATGTGAAATCACTTCACTACGTCTACCCAGGGAGCTCAATTACCTCATTCAATAATCATCATCATTATTCAATTACATCATTAACTCATCTCATCAAGAACAGCCCTCAACGTCTACCGACACTAGCATGAGGGACCTCTCAGTTGTACAAACATAAGTAATACAGGTAAGTGATATACAATTAAAGTACAAGTAGAACAAGTAGCACATAATAAGGTAAGATAGCATATATGATATAGCAATCCAAAAAAAATAGGCAAACGCAAACAATTCAAATATATGCAAATGATGCATGCCTGCCCTTTGGCTGATGATATCATCTGTCGGTTATATAGCCAACCCGACATGTCCTTGTAGCTAACCATGGACAGAAACACCCATCACGGAGCAAGTAGGTTTGAGCTACAACCCCCTTGCTACTACCCGCTCAACCCAGAGCCAGTGGAATATGTAACAACCCTAGTTTTTGAAAATCAAATAATTAGTTATTTGTGAATTATTATATTTGTTGATAATTATATTTTGAGAAAATTATTTAACTAAAGGTAATTAAATAGAGTTTTATGATAATTGGAGTTTAAACTAATTAGAATTTTTATATAATCTTTATTTGATATTTGGTATAATTGAAATTATAATTTTGGTAATTAAAAAATAAGAAAGAATTGTATAATTTAATTTAAACAAATTCTATTATGAATGACTTGTGTTATTAATTCGAACTCTTAGAAATTAATTTACTAGAAATGATTAGATTGATTTTTATAAATACTTTAAGTTTAAGTTAACTAATATTTATATACAATTTTTATTATAATTGGTAATTTTATAATTTGAAATTAAAGTTTCGGTGATAGAAAAGTAATTAAAGGTTATATCATTTAATTTGAATAATTAATATTAAGTTTAAACTATATTTTATAAAAATATCACTAATATGTTAATTTACAATTTAAATTAGAAATAATTAATTGAACTTAGCAATATGATGATAAAAATGTTCTTAAATATTTTTAATAGAGTATATTTGATTTTAAAATTACTCTACCCTCTAATTTTATCAAAATATCTATTCATATCTATCCATATTCTTTTATAAAATCCCTAATCTATTCTATTATATAAAAATCGGATGTCTGCACTTAATGATGAAGCTGACGTGGCATACTTCGGAGAGTGTTTTCTGATTTAATTGTTTTAACTCATTTAATACAATTTTTTGCATTGACTTAATTATATCAACTAATTTATTTGATTATATAATTAATATACTTTATTATAATTAATATAATTCATATTATTTATTATAATTTATATTGTTTAATTAATTATATCACATTAATTATAATTTGTTATATTAGTGAATTAGTCTTTTCATTTATAAAGTCTAAAATAAAATAATATATTAATTTATAATACATTAATTTGTAATACGTTATTTTGTTATTCTAAATAAATTTGTTTGTATACTACATGTGAATTAACATTAATTTATAATCCAACTAATTGTGCTTTTTTTACTTAAAAAAAATGAAAGCCCAACAGCTTAAGCCCATAAATTGTAACCCATCCCACTCCCACACTCCTCGCTTCTCCTCTTTGGAGTTGACTTGAAATTCTGATATTGATGGAGGAACTTTAACTCCCCAAATCATGAGCCCGCAGCCATCGTAGCGTAAAATGAAAGAGAGCATGCTGAGATACAATTATCTACTATTATAGTTAAAGCTATAGCAAAGGCTGAAGGTCAAGCGCATGAAGTAATTGATTGAGGATCATAAAAGGAGAATGCTTATAATCATGGATCCAGGGTGAAAGAGATAAATGGCTTGCTGCGATCAACACAATCCTTGGTCATATTGAAGGTAGTGTTAACAAACCTTTTGGAAATTATATCAGATTAAGAAACAAAAAATTGGTGCTATATATCAAATTTAATTCTCATACCCCTTTTATTTTGTACCTCTTGAAATGTCAGTATCTATGATATAGAATGATTTCACAACATACAAAAATAAAATAATTTCATGCCTTTTCGAAATTTCTTATGATTTACAGTACCTAATTAGTGTATGTAAATATAGTAATTTCCTCTTCAGCATATATTGTTTCTTATTTTGATTTTTCAAAATTAAACTCCAGTTTGCGATGTAAATGGAACACAATAAATGTTGGCCGTTAATTTTCCTATCCTAATTTTGATAATTATTTTATTGATTTTATTGATATGATTCAGATTCTTTAATCCTGAATAGTCCAAAAACTTTCCCTTTTTTTAGTTGGATTTTGATAAAAATGTAAAGATTCTTGCAATCCTTTCCAATACTGTGGCTGAACAGTGCTGTGACTCTCTATAAGTATAGCATAGGTGATAACTACACTTACTCTTTGTCTATAATGAAATTCATAATATTTGAGTAATTTTGTAGTGGCAAGTATCAATGGCAGCTAGGTGAGTTCATGTGCCATGTGGATTGTTTCACAACAATTTTTTTGTTATCTTTCACTAAATATGAGGTCCTTGATTTTTAGGTATGATCTCATCAAGGATAACCATATCAATGATGGTTATTTAGTTGGTAAGTACTTTGTTAGATTATTCTATACTGCATGTGTTGTTTAATTCTTTGAGGTCTAATTTTTTAATTCTATATATTGTTTTGCACCATTTGCTGTCTTTTTTATTGTGAGCATATAGTGGACAGATATGGATTCAATTAATGGTTATTGCTATTCCTCTCAAGTCTCAAGTATTATAGATTCATATAATTTTCGTGCAATTTATTTAAGTAAAATTTAGTTCTCTTTTTATCTTTTAACCAAATATAAATCCCAAGAGCTTATAGGGTCTAACCCATGAGAAATTAGTTATTACCACTACAAGAAAATAGAACATTTGTAACAAAAAATTTGTATCAAATTTAAAATTGTTACAAAAAATAGTATTTTGTAATAATAATATGTGATTGTTACAAAAGAATAATGTTTTGTAACAACATTACAAGTTGTTGCAAAACATGATAATATTTTGTGACAACCTGTTTTATTTTGTTACAAATTATGTTAGTTTTTGTAATGAGATGGTGTTTTGTTACAAAATATTGTAATATTTTGTAACAAAAAAACACAAGTTGCAAAAATTTAAAATATTTTGTAAAAAATTTTGTTTTTTGTTTCAAAAACTCCAATTGTTTTGTAACAAAAAATTAATTTGTCACAAAATTCAATATTGTTTGTAACAAGTTAATTATTTGTCACAAAATATAAATATATTTTATAACAATTTTTTTTCAAAATGTTAAACACTTTAAGAGTAAAAAAATTGTGTATATATTTTTTTCAAAATAATTTTATTTTGTAACATCCTGTATTTTTGAAAATCTAAATATAAATAAATTGTGATTTTATTTTATTAAGTTTAAACTTTATAATTTTAGAAATTATTTTATTAGAAATAATTAAATAGATTCGGAGATAATTTCATTATAAATCAATTAAGATTCTTAAGTAATTTTATTATAATTGAATATTTTGTGTAATTTTAGTAATTGAAAAATAAAAAAGAATTATATAACTTAATTTAAGTAACTTTTATCATGAAAAAGTTATAACTTATTATTAATTTAAACTTCTTATTTTATAAACTAATCTATTAAGAGTAATTAAATTAGTTTTATTAATATTTGGAGTTAAATTAATTAATATTTTTATACAAATTTTATAATTGGTTATTTGAAATTAAAATTCAATAATAGAAGTATTATACAATTTAATTTAAGAAATTTTTATTATGATTGTGTAAAATCACGGATTTTAAAAAGATTATTAATAAATTATTTATGATGTATTATATTTATTTAAGATTATATTTTTAGAGATTTTTATATAAAAGTTGAGTAATTTCTTATTTATTATTTAGAGTTCTTCTAATTAAAAAATAGTGAATATTTTATATGTCTTAATTTTAAATATTCAAATTTTTAACCTTATTTTATAAATAAAGAAAAATTAATTTACTTATATCTAATATTTTTTTAAAATTAGCATTTGAGTGATAATAAATTACAAATTAAATTTGAAAATTATTTTTAAGATAGAAATTTTATATTTAATTTAATTTTTAATTATTATATTATTTTTTAATTATTTTATAAAATTACCCTACTAACCCTACTTTTAATAAAAATACCTAAACTATCCCACACCACCCTAAACCCTAACATTACACTCATCTCTCTCACACTCACCTTCATCTACGGCACACACACACAACTCACCCACACACAAAAAAGAAAGAAGAACAGGAAGAAAGAGAAAAGAAAAGAGAGTGCGGGTTGAGAGAGAAGAGGGGAGGGAGCAGCTCGCCACCGCCGTCGCACACCACCACCGTGCTGCTAAGGCTATTGCGTTGTCGAAGAAGAGGGGAGAGAGAGGTTGAACGCAGGGAGCTTTTCTCGTTGCCTCGCCATTTTGCCGTCGCCCTCACCACAAATCGCTGCCGTCGTGCTCGTAGGCATGGGGGAAGCCATCGCTGCCGGCTTCGTCGGGTCTCTGACGCCAAACCCGTCCTTGCCGCCGCCACTGGAAGCACGAATAGAGGAGAGAAGTCATCGCCGTCAAGCCAGCTGCCACCAGCGTTGTTCATGTCCGCCGCAGTCACCGTCGGAAGCCGCCGTCAGTTAGGGTAGGCAGAGGGAAAAATACGAACAACCAGGAAGAGGAGAAGAACACTGGTGGCTGTTTTCTTCCTCAAAGCTACAGTTTCATGGTGCATAACTATACATCTGTAGTTACCTTTTTATGCATATTCATATCATATTGTGAATCCCTTTTTGGATGCTTCCTATTGACAATGAATCTTAGTAACAAAGTATACTGCTTCACTGGTTTCAGGTTTCAATAGCACTCTTGGTATTTTGTCCTGTTTATATGCAATTCTTCCTCATTGAGACGATGAAAGTTGCTCCGAGAAACAATCATGAGTCAGGATGCTGCATGAAGGTAGTTGATTTTCTCAACCAGAGATACAAATCTATGAGAAAAGCTGTAGAAATAGTCATGTTCAGGTTGTTATTAATTTTAGGATTCATTTGTCTTTTTTTTAATGTGCCGTGCTTGAGTTCTAAGTAATTGTATTTTCATTTTTAGTCCAACATTGAGGGGAATGGCTACTGTCACCTTCTTTTACAAGTTGGGAATGTCAAGCATAAACAATGTTTTACTGGTATGCTTGCAATTGAATAAAACTTGAGATTAAATATTTTTAGATAATTGGTTCTTCAGCATATTGTACCAAGTTTTTATGTTTTGTACTTGACAGTCTGATAATTCCTTGTGCAGTACTATTTGAAAGCCATTTTTGGTTTCAACAAAAATCAGTTCTCAGAACTTCTGATGATGGTTGGAATTGGTTCAATATTTTCACAAGTTCATAAGTTAGCATATAGCTTGTCTAAAATTGTTTACAAAATTTTATTTGACATAGTAACTTACATTCAATTTTTTGCTCCCAGATGGTAGTGCTTCCCATACTAAATCCACTGGTTGGAGAGAAAGTGATACTTTGCTCTGCATTGGTTGCATCAATAGCATATGTAAGTTATTTATACTAGTGTATTAATAAGTAACATAGTAATGGTGCCAATCCCAAATTCTCAGTCCCATCATTTATGGATTTGTATCCACACAATGAAGGTTAACCTGAGAGCACCACCAAGGCACACTACAAGCAAGAGTGTGTTGAAGAATGTTGACATCAGCCTTGATTCTTTTGGGTCTGTTTCATCAAACTGGTCAGCACCATGTGATGGCAAAGAAGCTTTGATCCCTGCACTTCCAAATGCCAACAAGTACAAGCCAATGTAGAGAAATGCTTCTTGGCCTCTTTTGAGTTTTTCACAGTGAAATCTTGTATCAACCACATTGCAAGGGGGTGGCTTAAGGCTAGAATAGTGCACTTGTGCCATGATCAAAGCAAGTCCCTGCATAACATAGTTCACATTTCACAATATCACCTCAACTTTTCATTAGGCATTATTACAAGCAGTTGATAGTCATAGACTCATAGTTACTACCGTACATGTTATTGTCAATGCAGGAGAGTTACTAATTGAAAACATGCTTCTTAGGATTTGTCATTGGGATTGGTTTATAGCCTAACTTGATGTAACATAGTTATAGGTTTGGGGCATTTTTTATTGTTTAGATTTGTAACATGTTTTATTACTTTTCAAGAGAAATTTGTGTATCAGTATTTTGAGTTTAATGAAATATCTCATTTTGTAATAATTAATTTCAGTATATTTCAGTATATTTATATTATGCATGCAATTTGTATTAAAAAAATTGTTACAAAATAATTATTTTGCTTTTGTAATGAAAGAAAAAAAACGTTACAAAATCAAGTTATATTTTGTAACAAAATTTTATGATAGGAAAAAAAGATTGTCATCAAAAATACCTTGAAAATAAAAATTTGTTACCACTTTTGTAACGACTTCTGATTTTTTGTATCAGAAAAATTTGTTACAAAATATCACTTTGAATTGTAACAGTTCTATTTTTTGTTACAAAAACTTTTTGTAACGGAACATACTGCAACAGCCCCTTTTTTTGTTACAAAATCCTTTTTTTTTTAAATTTCAATTTTTTGTAACAATTTTTTTTGTTACAAATATTGCTTTTTCTTGTAGTATACCCATTGAAAAGAGTTAGGCTTTATTTTTAGCTTTTACCGTGAATGTTAACTTTGTATCCTTTGAATTGATTGAAATTTTTACATAATATAATATAATATATTGTGACGGAGTATGTCTTATTTTTAAAATTTGTTTCATTAAGAAATTGTATTAAGGAAGAATTTTTTTATTATTCCCTTCCTGTAACAATTATTCCCTTGCTATAATTTTATATTAAAAAATAATATAATTTCTAACTCAGTTAAATATTGTTTAATTTAAATTTTGTTTAATAAAAAAATTTCTATAATTTTGTGTATTATCCTTATAATGTCCTATAAAAATTAAATAATACTTTAAAAATTTATGTCTATATTTAATGTATGTCATTTGAATTGGCTGATGCGTCATTTTTTGTTATAGATATAGGACTAAAAAATTGAATTATTTATTAAAATTTTTCTTCAATTTGTTATTGGCTTTGTTTTCTATTATTATGCGTTTTATTATAACACATCTCAAAACAACTTTCATATATATAGCAACTAAATTAGTACCCTTAAAGTTATCGTTGGTAACAAGTACTAACCTATTTATTTTTTGTTTCTTCACGAACTTCGATTTCTAGGCCTTAACTATTTATTAATAGTCTTTTATATTTTTATTTTTAAGAGAATTAAAAGGATCTAATTTCAACATGAATAAAATGTGTTGATTCCAAAGAGAAAAATTTGAGCATATAGAGTTTTGTTAATGGAAAGATTGGGCCTTTATTTTGTAGATGTGATAGGTCAGCTTGCTTTTAAGGGTAACTTGGTTGAATTCACACGGGACGGGAAGCCGTCAAGTTATATCACCATAGAACTTGATGATCTTGAGTAATGCTTAATATCTCTTTGATAGTGGCTTTTGTTTTAAAATCTTATTTTGGAATTTTGTGCCTCTCTTTACTCTACAAGAATTGCTATTTCTTATAGGGGTGGACAGAAATTAAGGGTAACGTTGTGGCAGTCTTTTGCTTTTGATTTGCTCAAATATCTGAAGGAATACCCGTGTCTTACCTATGTGGTTATTCTCCAAATGGGCAAGATGAAATTTTATAGTGGTTTGTTTATTTGTTTATTTTACTGGTATTTGAATGCATGTTTTGTGTCATCATATGCTTCTGTTATTTTCTTTATTTTGTTATGTCTTTTGTAGGGGTCATGGGTGTATCCAACACAAACTACAATTCGAAATTGTTTATCAATGTTGAGTTTCCAGCTGCCAGGGATTTCTTTGCGAGGTACAGTGTATAGATCAGTAGTGTGGCCAGCAGAATATTTATACAATGCTTTTGATTATTAAACTATTAACAAATTAACAAATTTTATGAATTCTGATTTAAAAATGCAATGGTGAACAAATTGGATCCTGTTGACAGACAAGGCATAATACCGCTGGTTTGTGATCAACCTGTTTCAGTTGAGGAAGATTTTTTGTGTCTGTCAGTCTACAAAACAATTGCCGAGATAAAGGAGCATAATCAGGTGAAATTCTTTCTTTATTAGTCTTCCTTTTTTTATTGTATTAGTTCTAATGTTTGTTAGATAATAATCTCAATTGTTGTGTTGTACCCTCGCATCCATCGATTTTAGGATGCTGTATTTGTTACAGCCGGGACGATTAAAGAAGTTGAGACCGAATTTGGTTGGTGGTACAAAGGATGTAAGAAATGTCGTCATGGCTTAAGGGAACTTGAGAAAAGATATTTCTGTCACAATTTCATTAAAGACTACGGGTTCTATGAGCCAAGGTATGACTCACTATACTCTTTAACATTCCCACACTATACTCTTTGTCCTCGAAGATAATGGCATAAACTAATCATTTGTATTATTTGTTCAGACACTATTAAGTTATTATTGTTTTAATTGGTATTTTTTAACAGTTTTTTATGAATAGATATATAATATGGATTATTTTAAACTATTCTCCCTTGATTGAGAGACTTGGATAATTCCCCTTTCTGAGTTTCCAAATCTAATACGGAATCTTATGTGTTGTTTTTGAGTTTGATGTGAAGTTTCACATTGTTCATGATTATTATTTTTTTCTTGATTACATGTTGTAAAATTCTACTTGATTAGTATTTTTTTATAATTAAAAGGCATTGCTCATAATTCTTGCTTTTGTTATGGCCAATCGGTGTTAATTGTGTGAATGTGGGGTTGGACATTTAGATTAACTATTATTGAAATCACATTGCAAAGTTACTCCCGTGGCTTGCTATTTTCTATGTTTTTGGTTTCTGATTCACAAAGAAAATATAAAAAATATTATTGGCTACTGATTTATTTAGCTTTGATTTGTTCATGGGGTCACTTGCTTTTAGATTATTTTTAATTCCTTTTGATACGTTTTATTCTCCCTTATGGGATGAATACTCTTAGATAAGCCATTAAAAAATTATTTGCGTCCAATTCAATAATAACATAGTATAACACTTTGACTATTAGTATAATTTATGTAGTGTGTTGTTCTTGGATTGTATATTTTTTGGTGAATAATAGGTACATCATTCACATCAGGGTGATAGACCACACCGATGCTGCCTCTTTTGTTTTGTTCGATGGAGAAGCTGCAAAGTTTCTTGGAGTTTCTGCTAATGACCTTAGGCAGTCTTGTGTGACTAAGATTTGATGTCATATTCATTTTTTTGTGTTAATTGTTTTGGACTATACCTTAATTTTTATTACTTATGAGAGCATGAATGAACTTTTTCCGCTAACTGTGAAGGGTGTTGAGAAAAATTCCTGTCCCGAAGAGATTAATAAACTTAGGGATATTAAGTTCATTTTCAAAGTGCAACTCAAGATGAGGAATCTGAACTCTTATGAACCATATGTGATTCATGTGCTGAGAATGACTAATAAGAATTCTCTGGTCTCTGCTTTCCTGGATAAATACAATCCTGACACTGTAACCCCCTCTGGCTAATAACGTTTTCTTTTGTTTTAGTATTGCAAAAACAGATCAACCAGATTTTGATGATGTCTTTTTATTTAATCAATTGTTTTGTAGGGCCTTTTGTCCCATGAAAATTTTGAACTATTGAGTTTGTCTATTGGTCCATACGACACTTCTAAGGTTTGTGTCAAATGATTTCCAATTTAAATTGTTACAATGATGTTCTTAGTTTTTACATAGTAACTAAAATATCATTATTCTTATATTTATTGGTACATGATGGCGTATCCCAAGCTTGTGAGAGTGAGCCAAGTCCATCACCTGCAGTTGATGAGAAACATAATTCTAAGATTCTCGAAGCTAAGAAACATATTGAAGAGGTTGGAGAGGAGTCAGTTTCATCCAAATCTAAGAAAGGAAAATGGGTTGTGATGGAGGACTAAATCAACACGTCTCTACACAGTTCGATTTATGATATAGGAGAATAATTTATTTACACTATTATTTGAATGAACTATGGTTGTTTGAGAGTGATTGGGATCTACCATATATGAGTAGTTTATTTTTCAAAATTTTTGTGTTGACATTAATTTATCTTTTAGAATTTGATACAAGAGTTGTTTCATATATTTGTTTATTTAATCCAATATTTGAGTGTGTTTTTTTTATAATACTTATTATTATTTTTAGTATTTGAATAATTATATAAACAAATGAAAGCCCGTTGAAGAAAGAAATGTAACAATCTAAAAGAATATTTATTGGAATTTTTTAATATTATTTATTCAATTTTACTTTAATTTAAAATGAATATTTTAATTTTTTAATAAATCTAAAAGTTAAAATTAAAACAACAATTCTTTTAAAATAGACAGGATATATTCAATGATCATAAATAAGAATTTTTTTAATCAATCTCTTCGTTTACAAAAATACGAGTAGAGAATTTGATTAATCATAGGTAGTCTCTTTATAAATTAGAATAAATAAAGAAAACAAAAGAAAACAAAAAGGGATCAGGGATAACACGGAAGGGAAAACAAAAGAAAACAAAAAGGGATAATGGGTAACACGTTAACACGTTACTGTTACTGTTACTGCTTGCTGGTCTCCCTCCTCTCTTTTGTTACTTTTATAAATTAAAATAAATAAAGAAAACAAAAGGGGAATAACACATTACTGCTTGCTGGTCTCCCTCCTCTCTTTTGTTACTTTCATTCATTCCTTTATTCAAAGATAACAAAAAGGGAAAACCCTAGCTAACCGCCACTGCCGCCGAACGAAGTGACTGGTTGCCGCTGTCCGTGGCTGTCCGATGAGTCTCTCTTTGTACTATCGGTATTTTCCAAGTCAGATCCCCTGTTCGATGTCTTCTTCCTCACTCGGCGCCCATCCCCCGTCAAATTCGTCCTGCTCGCAGTTGTCTTGTCGCCATCGTCTCGGCGTCATTGTCTCGAAGGTCAGTGGCTTTGGTGTGCACCTATTCTTCGATTTTCATTTTATTCTCTGGATCTCTGTTCTAAAATTAACAAATTATTGAATGATTATAGGGTTTTGTGTTTTGTTGAAATCGTTGAATGATTATTTGATTTTTGGGTTCTAGATCTCTGGATCTTTGTGTTTTTGTAAAATGTAGATGATTATTTGATTATTCAGCTCAGGGTTGTGTGTTTTGTGTTTTGTGTTTTAGATTATAGAAAAAAACCAATTACTTGAAACACTTGCACACAAATATGTCCAGTCCTAACAACAGCTTCCCAGTGGATCCTTTGTTGGGTCCTTCCCCTGTTCTCAGAACCATGGTTGTAATCATGGTAAGCCTCTGAACTAATTCATTAATATATGTAATTTAAAATCCTAATCCCAAATTGCATGCGACCCATATATAATTAATTTTATCATACAATTGATCCTATTTTTAATACGTCTTTTCACGTAATTTTTTTTATTTTGTCTAAATTTTATATATTATTTTTTTATTTCTCTTATGTTGCAATATTTTTTTGGAGTCAATAAAAATCAATACCTCAAATTTTAAATTATAGAAAATATGATACTATGTTATAAAATTATTTTTTCTAATAATTTAAGCTCATAAAAAGGCATATGATTAGGATAAAACTATCTTAAATTTGCTACATATGATGCCTGGTTTAGAAAATAACAATAAAATGATGAGATTTTTCCAAAATAAAATAATAATATATCTTTCTTCTGATACATATATTATGTGTATTACTATACACGTATATATTATGGATTTTTCTGATACATATATTATGGGTATTATTATACACGTATATTATGGATTTTTCAGCTCTTATTTTCGTATCTTTTTTTACTCAATATATTTTGAATTGACAGTATTTATGATATAGAATAAGAGCTGTATTTTCAATTCAAATCTTTTTTCATTTTTTAAATTATTAAGACAGATTTTTTCTTCTTTTGGATTATGGAAGAAATGTGATTTTGGATGCAGTCTAATTTTAAAATAATTTACCTAAAAAATATACCTTTTCTTAGTTGCTATAAAAGCCTAGGAAGTATGGTCTTATACTCTTACCATACATACTTGTCAGAATTTACGTTTGGTCTTATTTTTTTCTCTAGAGAAAAAATGGATAGCCAATATGATTTGTTAGAGATGATTGCACCGCCAAAAGAGAGTTGGAAGATTCATGTCAGAGTAATCAGACTCTGGTCTTTACCAAAATTCAAAGACCCCAAATCCAATAGCTTCATTGAAATGGTGTTGATGGATGAGCAGGTACTTCTAATTTATTCATCAACACAATTGTTTTTCTGTTTTTATACACATAGTCTCACATTTGTATGATCCTCACTCTCATAATTATTACAATTTCAATCTCAACAGTTTTATGCTTTTCTTGGGACCATTCAATTAAAAACTGAACAAAACTAAAACCCAATTATATATTTCCTTACAAGAAAACGGAAAATTTGGCTGATGCATCAATTTTTGTTATAGGTATAGGACTAAAAAAATTGTATTATTTAATAAAATTTTTCTTTAATTTGTTATTGGCTTTGTTTTCTATTATTATGCGTTTTATTTTAACACACACACACACACACACACACACACACACACACATATATATATAGCAACTAAAGAATTAGAACCCTTAAAGATATCGTTGGTAAGGAGTACTAACCTATTTATTTTTTGTTTTTTCAGGAACTTCGGTTTTTAGGCCCTAACTATTTATTAACAGTATTTTATATTTTTATTTTTAATATATATGAAAAAACTTTATCTCCAATCTGAAGAAGTCATGTCACAATAAGATCTCCATCTTGCTTGCGACTTACATATATCAGAAAAACTAATCTTTGCCTTCTATTTTGTTGTGTTTTATTTCATGAATTTTTTAAGTAATTCGGTATATGTCCTTATTAAGAGTCAATTTAAAGGAAAAAAATTCAATCCAAATACTAAGTCTTTCAATAAGTCCAAATACTAAGTCTTTCAATAAGTGTGTGTGGAGAACTAGCTAGCACGCATATATATATATATATAAAGAACAAAATCTAGATGCAAAATATAAAACTAACTCTTCCTTTTACAAAAAATGTACACCAGGATAAAAAAAGATTCAAAACGTTTGAGTGTCGGACACGAGGAATTATAATGGAAAAGAAAATCATTTAAATTGAGAAGGGAGGGAGGGGTATTTGGCCAATAAAGAGGGGGGATTTGGGAGACTTTTAGCAAAATTTTTAAAATATTCTAATTAGATATATAGTTAAAATTAAATATTCTAATTATTGTCTCAATATATAGTTAAATATATGTTTAAAATATAACGATAGTATATATTAAAGTATTAAACATTTGAATCCATTATATGTATATTCTTCCTTTGGTTGAATATAAATCCGTTATTAATGCTTAATACTTAATATTTTAGATTTAAATCATATTTTTTATTTATTCGGTTATAAATATTGAAAGAAATTTTTTATATAAATTTTGTTTGTTTATTTTGTTGGACCATATTGATATTGGGTGTAGAAAGTGAATAATAAAATTTTTTTTTCTTTGTGAAAAAATAGGGAACAACTATGCATGCTTCTGTAGGTGAGGATCTGGTATCTGTGTTCGAGTCATTGATATCGAAAGGAACTGTGCATGTTTTTACATACTTTGGAGTTAGAAACAACTGTGAGTTGTATCGCACAACATCGCATCAATTTCGGTTATTTTTTCAAGAGAGAACTACTGTCTTACCCTCTTTCTATGATACAATACCGTTATATGGTATTAAGTTGGTCTCTTTTAGGAAAATTATAGGATACTCTCCTCATCATCCTTTTTTGGTTGGTAAGTGTATAATTTATGGCAAGTACACAAGTTGATTTTTCTTTTGTAATTATGACAAAATATCACTAAAACGTGTGATTTGGGCACATTTTTCTATTTGATATTTATTTAAGACGTTGCTGGAGTTATGACCGGCGTAGAGGGTGAGAGAAAATACGTGAGCGATGGCAAACTTATTAACATGATGGTCGTTCATATTGAGAATGACGGGTGCGTTTTTTCCAACAATCCTTACTCACCACTTAATATGTTTAAATAAGTAATTTTTTATTTTCTAAATAATTTGCATTTCTATACAGTTCAAAGCTTAATATTGTTGTTCTTAGAGAGATGGTGGACCGGATCAAGGATTTTCTGGCATGCGGGCGATCAACAACTGCCAATAGTAATTTTTTAATTTGCAAGAGTAAAAAATGCTGGAGGTACGTGAGAATTTGATTACGATCAAATGATTATATCTTATTGTAACTATTTCTACTAATTATTGAGATGCGAAAGGAGTGGCTTAGGAAAGGTTATCAATAGAAGGAAAGTTATGCCATCAATATTTTCATATAGTAAAAACAGTTGAGATAAATAAAGATTTTTTTAAATATCATTGGAAATTCTCTTTTTTTGTTTTTAATTTCTAAAATTTAATTGGTTGAAGTGATACAAACTATTAGTATATAAAATTAGATAAATGAGGTATCGCCGGTTTTTTTTTCTTTGTTGATTGTAAATCCTATGTTGAATTACTCATGAATTAATTAATCAATATATAATTTTAAACTATATTTTTATTATTATATAATACTTTTTATTATTTTATATTTGCATTAAATATTTTTTTATAGGTCATTGCTAAAATAAAAATTTTTAATAATTAATTAGGTTCACGGTAAATTATAGTTTTTTTTTTAAATCTAAGGACACTTTTGGTTACTTTCTATTTAATAATTCTTCTGTCATGTATAATTGTACAACTCATTTAAGCAATGATTGTTATATATAGGTACCAATATTGTGCAGAACATTATGTATAGTACTAGACTCTTGATAAATCCAGATATTCCTGAGGCTTTGATGCTTCGAAAAAGGTATTGTACCAATATTGTGAATTATTTATGGTTGTGCATATTGACTGTATTTTTGTGGCATCGTGATTGATAAGTAGTGTGTACTATAGAGAGATCTCATAGTACCTGTTTGTGATTTCTGACAAACCGGCATATCTTGATGAAGATGAAGTTCTATATTCCATTGGGAGGAAGACAATAAAAGAGTTACGTGCTGCTGCAGATGTGAGTGCTTTATATAAAACTACTTTTTTTTGTTTAGTTCAATTTTTTTTAACTTTCAAACTATTCCTATGTAGGTTGGATTTTATGTTGTTCGGGCCACTGTTCTTGATGTTGAGCCCGTTCCAAGTTGGTGGTATATATCATGTGTTTGTAGCGTGAAGGCAGAAGCTAATGCGGATGAATACTTCTGCGATGGCTGTAATAGGGACGTGAATAATGTGGTTGACATGTATTACTCTAATTAGATTTATTTGTGCAATCTTTTCATAAAAATGCAATATGGTTAACTAATTGATTATGTTGATTTTATGATGATTTAGCAATACCTGGCTTAATACCAATAATTATTAAAAACAAAAACTGCTTTGGTTGATGGAAATATGGTTTAGCCACAAAAAAAGATGGCAAACAAAGATAGAGTGCACAGAAAAAACTCATATACCTACAACACTTTTATACCAAAGTCTCCTTTGCTAGGCTAAAATCTAGAAAACTGATAAATCTAAAAAAATTGTGTTTGAGCATCTAAATTATATTGAAGAGGTAAATACCAAATCGGTATCCGAAAGATTTTGACGCTGACAAAATGGTATCTGACTTTTACTATTGACAAAATAGTCCCTTAAAGATTTTAAAATTTGATAAGTGTGTCTTCGAGCTCGCCGGAGCAAATCTCCGGCAAGCACAATGCTAACGGGGCCGCCGTGACTTGGCAAACCACCCCCAAACCCTAATCCCTCCCTCCCCAGTGCATACTCCCCCTCCTTCTCCCTCTCCATCGCAACCCCCTCCCCTCTCCCTCCTCAACGCACACTCCCCCATCCCTCTCTCTCTCTCTCTCCATCGCAACCCTCCCCCTACCCAATGCACACTCCCTCCCCATTGCAGCCCTCTTCCCTCTCCCTCCCCATCGCACCCCTCCACAATGCACATTCCCCCTCCCTCCCTCCACTACCACTCACAGCAATAACCACCTCAACATCAATAGCAACAACAGTAACAAGCAACAACAACAGCAGCAACCCCAATGCACACTTTGCTCTCCTTTCTATCGCAGCAACAACCTCAACAGCAATAGCAACTTCAACGGCAAGAGCACTATCAAGAACCATGGCCACCACCATCGGAATGATAACAACGCTTGGAATAGTCGCATCTCCTCAGCCCCTCAGCCTTTCTCTCTTTCCCTCTTTATATTTATATATGTAGGTTATGTGTTTGTATAAATATCCGTGTGTGTGAATGGATATTGTTATTGTTATGGTCCTCCGATAAGAGAAGGAAGAAACGAGGGAAAAGAGAGAAGGAAGAACAAGCAAGGTTAGGTTTTGAATGTGCAGGTTCTTATATTAGTTCTGTTTTGGGTTCTGATGGTGTTGTTTCTACTGTTATTGAGGCTTTTGCTACTGTAATTGAGGAGAAAGAGGGAAGGAGGTAGTGTGCGTTGGAGAGGGGGGCTGCAATGGGAGGGAGAGGGAAGGGGAATGCGATGGGGAGGGAGTGTGCATTGGGTAGGGGGTTGCGATGGAGAGGGAGGGGGGAGTGTGCATTGGGGAGGGAGAGGGAAGGGGGCTGCGATGGGGAGGAGGGATTAGGGTTTGGGGATGGTTTGCCAAGTCACGGCGGCCACGTTAGCATTGTGCTTGCCGGAGATTCGCTCCGGCGAGTTCGAGGACACTCTTGTCAAATTTTAAAATTTTTTAGGGACTATTTTGTCAACAGTAAAAGTTAGATACCATTTTGTCAGCGTTAAAATCTTTCGGGTACCGATTTGGTATTAACCTCTTATACTGAATATAATTTTTTTGATTTTGTTGTAACTAAAAGGTGATAGGCCAGGTGTTAATTGATGTTTTTGAATAAAAAAATAGGTATAAGTTGAATTTGTTGGTTTTTGATGGTACTGGTACAACGAATTTTGTTGTGTTCGATAAGGAGGTCGCAGCTCTATTCGGACGAACCTGTACTGAGATGGTGAAAGAGTTGAATGTATGTGAAACCAATTTCATTGAACACGTTATGATTATCAATAAGAGATGTTTGTTTATTTAGAACGATAAAAATGTAAAATATTTGGTGTAGGAAAAAGAAGAAGCAAGCAAAGATCCTACTGGTTTTAATGAGTTTTTCCTTGATAAGGAGTTTCTATTCAAGGTCGAAGTAGAAACTACTGGATGGTGCGATTCTTATGATGTATCGGTGATACGTTCTGATTCTACCAGTTTACCGAGGTAGAGGGACACTCAAGGCCCGGTAAAATCTGGTGTACCCCCTGCTGGTACTGTTAACCCTGTGCAGGTTTGATTTTTTTCTTTATTTTTTGTTGATTTTTAGACTATGTATATTAAAGCTTAATTTGCCAAATATGAGGTGTTATTTATTTATTTTTTCATTGTTTTTCTATGTAGCCTCGAGGTGAAGATGGATGTTCTGTTTGTGATGAGTCACCTGATCCAATCGTGGAAAATTTGTCTGTTACTAAAAGACCTGTTGTCAGGGTATTCATTTAGTCTTTACTTATATGGCCTCTTTTATATTTCAAATTTTATTTTTTGGTTAAAATCTTAATTATATTTTTTGTTTTGTTTTGTTTGGAGCGCCTGTTGGATGAGTTTAACATGTCTGGTGCTCCTTCCATTAAAAAGTAGCTGCTGTGAAACATGAGATTTTTTATGTAAAGGAGATAAAAGAGCATGCTTTAAAGGTTTGATGGAATCTTGGCTATAGCTATTGTTTATTAAGAAAACAGATACTATTCAAATTTTAAAATATTTTAAATTGAACAATTATTGTTTTGTTTTATTTAATTATCTATATTTTTTTGAACATACTAATGACACTGAAAGTACTTTCTTTTTATTTTGATACAAGTTGAACATGACTCTAATATATAAGTCAGATAATTATGGATATTATTAGCGTGTATATATATATTAGAATAGAGATTTTTTGACTAATGGAATATGAGTCAATATTTATGTCTGTTATTTCTATAATTGACTAAAAGAACAAGAAAGTAATTGTCTAATTGACCTGTATATCAAACAAGTGTCATTGACATTTAGCGACCTTACTCCTCAAGTTATTATTATTTAGGTGGGGATCAATCATCGTATTTTAAGCAACCTTTATCATTTTCTTTTTCCTTTAAAGAAGATACAATGTAAGCTTCTTGGTGTTGTTTTTTTTTAAAATGTTCATCATGGATTCCAAAATATCAGTACACTTAACTCTTTTTTTCTTCCAATTTTATAATTTAGTATTAATTCGAACGAGAGTGATTTTACCAACTTCTAATTAATAGAGTCACTTATTTATTATATGATGTTTTCAACTTATTCTTAATGAAAAAATTTTTATGAAAAATAAAATAATGAAATAAAAAAGGTGTCATTATCAATTTTAAGAATAATAAAATTTTAATATTCGATTATATTCTCATGTAGCATTATTTTAAGATTCTAATATTGAACTACTAATTTTATATTAGGTGACTTATGTTTGATTCTCTTAATTTTTAATAAAATTAATTAAATAAATTATATAATTTTGTGGAATTATTCCAATTATATTATTACTTAAATTTTTTTTTCTCTCTGTTGATGAAAACTCTCTTCCTTTTCCTGGTAACACACAGTTAGCTGCTGTGGGAGGGTTGTTGTCGTTGTCTCTACTTTGACAGCAGTAACCCTCCACTCTCCCTTCCCCCCTTTTAAGATCGAGATTTAGAGAAAAAATTTTATTCATGAAGATGTTTAGAAATCAGAAAAATATTCAAAAATAGGAGTGGTTCACGAAGAAAATGGCACAAATTTTAAGCAATCATGACATGAGACCGATATATATTATTTATATTCTAAATTCTTCAACCTGAAACTCAAAATTCACAAATAAAAATTAGTATATGAATTTTTTCGAAATAAAATAATAACAATAATAAAAAGTGCTTTTACTTTATTATTAATTAATGATTGAACGTTAAATTATCAAATAAAAATATTATTAAATGAGAGTAATTACTGAATGAGAGTGATTGTTAAGGTGTTGGTGTTGTATGCTGCTGTGACTCATTAAAGTAGGTTATATTATATTTATGACTCCATAAATAGAAACTTTTTATTTCATTCATAAAAGAAAACTATTGATTTAAAATAAAATAATATCTTTGATTCTTTCCAACAAATTATAACATATACATATTAATATTTTAGCCCAACCCAAAATACAATAGCTCTATATAAGAACTCTACAATTACATATAATCTATCATATTCAATATTTGATTATTATATATTTTTTGAAGGTGTTACTATTGCACATTGCACCACATCTTTATGTAAGTTTTATTTATTTTTTCATTTCAAATATATTTTTTTCACATTGCACCACATCGCATATATATTTTTTACTCTTCACATGTTATAAACTTATTAACTTAGTAATTGAAAATAAATAATATTTATATAATTGTTAAATACATGAAAAAAATAATACTATTATTCACTCTCTAAAAATACTGTTACTACACAATACACTATGTTTTATGTAAGTTTCATATGTTTTATGTAAGTTTCATTTTGTTTTATCAGATAGGTTAAAGTTTGTTAATTTGGATACTAATTTTATTATTCACTTAATGTAATTTAACAAAAAAAATATTTTATTATTTATAAAAAATTTAAAAAATATATGTCATGAAAAATATGCAGTATCACCTTTTAAAAGTATATTATTATTATTATTATTATTATTATTATTATTATTATTATTATTATTATTATTGAAGCATACCACAAAGTTGTATTTAATTTTTAATACGTAATCTAATTTTTAATATTTAAGTTTTAAATGACTAAAATTATTCTGTGTTGAATATTTTGTCTTTAACTAAGATTTTTTTTATACATCGATTAAAAAAATGTGATTTATTTATCACTTCTAAATTCAAATTTAAAAATTGTCATGCAGGAGTGTATATTTTCAATTAATTATTTGATAATATATAATATAAAAATTAGTTTGCATAAGATAGCTATATTTAAATTGGTTATTATTAATTTGTGAATTAAAAATCACTGTTAATATATTTTTACATATTTAAAAATTAAATTTTTTACTTTTTAAGTAAAAATTGATACCTCATAAATTAATCAATAAATAATCAGTATTGTAAGTTAATGGATATTTAAAATTTAACTTCAAAATAAGTATTAAAATTTGAAAATTTGTATTCGTAGCTCATTGTTGCAGAAGAAGTACATTATAGATAAGTGACTTAACAACGATAATGTATCCCACTCCAATCACACAATCGAAGGTTGCAAGGTTAAGACGAAAGATAATTTTGGCAAGAAAACGAAAAAGACTTGATGATAATGAGTCTGCTTTTTTTTTTGCGCTTCTGGTAAGTGTTCTTCTAAAACTTTTTTAATTTCTATTTTTTATGGGAAATACAGTTTAAACTATCATCATTGTTGAGAATATTAGCGAAGTAGTTTGTACTATACATAATTTTTTAAATATTTTAGTTTAGTGATTTGAAAACTGTAAATAACTATTCATCTTTATAATTTTATTTTTTAAACTCATATTTAATAAGCTATGAATTACATAAAAACTATGCAATCTTCAAATCTTCATGTACTATTTAGGTTAATTAAATATTTAGTTTTATTTAAAATATACTCTATCATAATTTAAAATAATATACTATTTAATCTAAATTAATGCATAAAACTCTAACTAATTGGGAAAATATAAAATTTGATACTTTTGTGTAGATCTATTTAACTCGATTTAAATAAATTGAAATTTTAAAATTATATTTAAATTTAGAGTTATATTTGTTATTTAAATTGAATTGTATTTATTTTTAAGTCATGACTGGTTATATATTAAATAATATGATATAAATACTCATTGATTTAGTTTAATAATTTAAAAAATAATTCTATAAAACTAAACCAATACAAAAAAAATTTTAACTACGAAAGTATACTACTAAATTATATAAAATCAAATACGAGATTAGTTAATTGAATAATTATTATTTGTGTTTCATTTATTTTTCTTGACTTAACAGTGTCGAAGAACAACAATAATACAAATTTTGACGTACATAAAAATGTGCATCATATTACTACAAGTCAAAGAACAGTGTGTCGAGAAACTGGTACCTCATCTAATATTCTCAGTTTACAATCCAGTGAGGATAAAGGTGATATTTTTCTCACTGTAATTGACTCATATTTATCTAAATTTAATTTATATCGGTTTAATGACGAAAATTTTCTATATATTTCTCATTACTCATTCATAGGGAAGCAACTATCTATGCATGGTGTACACTGTGCCTCGCATGGAATTTTTGGACAGGAAAATACTCCTCTTAATTATGTAAGACCTTCTATATCAGAGATAAGATCTAAATCTTTAACTCTACAAGTAGATCCCTCATTGACAAGAACTCCACTGTCCGTGTTAACAAATTAATGATTGTCAAATGATTCATACACCAATATTTAACAAAAAGTATACTTCATCGGAAATCATTTATATAACATAAATTTAGTACAATTCTAGCATACTCTAGTGTACAAGGATTCACCAATAATCTAACTGAAGTCGTTCCGCAAAATTAGCTTCCATCACACTCTAGTTCCCACAGATCGTGCCTAACAGAAAGGTAATTTAGAAAAGATAATCATCATTATTATATTCTTTTTTTTTTCATGTAGTTTCTATGGTTTAATTGAATAAAATTGAACTTTTTTGTAAAGAAGTTCTACTATAATTGGGGTGCAAAAAAGTACAATCTTCCTCTATTGTTGCTTCGGTGGCTATTAATTTGGCACAACTTTATGAAGATGTAAATTTATCGACTGTTAAGATGCACCCACCAAGCGCTGACACACACAGTGGCCAACATGTTGACCCTTTTGTTGATGATGAAGGAAATTTCTCATTATATCAAGAATTTAAGTTTGTAGTTTGCAAGAGATATGAATTAATAGTAATACATCAAAATGATTATGTTTGCATTTTTTATAATTTTTTTACTGTAGTTTTGAATGGTTATAATGATTCAATGTTGGATATGGATATGGAAGATAATTTTATATCATCCTCAGAAACCTTAGACGGTATGTAAAATTTTTAAGTGTATGTTTATTTGCATCTTTGTGTACATCATGGACTAAATTGTATCGGTATGACAACTGAATAGCTAAAGAGAGTTCATTCGGCAGATGTCTGGGATATAGGAAATCCTATTTATCAATGTCAACACTGTAAAGCATGGATGTGGTCTAGAGAAAGGCTTGCTAAATTCAAACAGTCGCCCCAACCAAAGTTTTCATTATGTTGTATGGAAGGAAAGATCGAGCTTTCTCTACTTTCTGTGCCTCCTGATGAGTTCATTCAGCTTTATACTGCAGGAAATCAAAGAAGTATTCGTTTCCTAAAAAATATAAGGACATTTAATTCAATGTTTTGTTTTACATCAATGGCTGGAAAAATTGACCGTGGGGTGAACAATGGGACTGCTCATCCAATTTTTAAGCTTGGGGGTCAAAACTACCATAGCATTGGTAGCTTACTTCCTCCTAATAGTTTGCGACTAACATTTGCTCAGCTATATATCTATGACACAGAAAATAAGATTGATAATCGAATAGGCACACTTCGGTAATTTTTATGCAACCAGTCAAATTTTTTAGTTATTTTTTATCCGTGAGAGAAAATAACATAAATTTTATTTTTTTTACAGTTCCAATGAAGCTATAAATGAGCAGGATAGAGAAATTGTGGCAATATTAAGAAACATGTTAGACAAATATAATAATTTGGCAAAGAGTTTTCACTATGCAAGAGATAGGTACCAACAGAAAAATTACACAAACATAAAGCTTAAGTTGATTAGTAAAAGGACTACAGATGGCAGGACATACAACTTGCCATCTGCATCTGAAGTGGCTGCATTGATTGTTGGAGATGTCGATCAACTTAGCAAAGATAGAGATATTATTATAGAGAGTCAATCTAGAAAGCTCCAGCGGATTTATGTTTTTCATCCATCTTATTTAGCCTTGCAATATCCATTGTTGTTTCCGTATGGGGAAGATGGATTTCGTTTGGGTATCGCAACATCAGATTCTATCTCCGCTAGACCTACAAAGAAAAACAAAACAATCACTTTGTGACAGTTCTTTGCTTTTCGACTACAGAAAAGGACGGGTGAATCTCCGTTAATTCTGAGATCAAAGAGATTATTCCAACAGTTTCTGGTAGATGCCTACACAATGGTGGAATCAGAGAGGTTAAAATTTTTTAGGTGTAAACAACCACAGTTGAGGGTTGATAAATACAAATGTCTGCATGAAAGTCTTATAAACGGGGATGTAGATGCTGCAAGGCTTGGCAAAAGAATCATTCTTCCCAGTACTTTTACCGGTGGACCTAGGTATATGATGAATAATTGTAAAGATGCATTTGCAATTTGTAGATATGTAGGAAATTCTAGCTATTTTATTACCATGACCTGCAACCCTGAATGGGATGAGATAAGAAGAGAAGTGACTCCCATTAGATTGAAGGAGGAAGACCGTTCTGATATATTGTGTTGAGTTTTCAAGATCAAGCTTGATGGTTTGATTGATGACCTAAAAGAGGGAAAAAATTTTGGCAAAATTTTGGGATGTAAGTCTGTGTTTATGCAATGCTTTATTAAAATCTTATGTTGTAATGCTTTACTCTTTTGTCTTTTTCAATTTTCAGATATTTGCACCATAGAGTTTCAAAAAAGAGGGCTTCTGCATGCACATATCCTTTTATTCATGAGTAACGAGTTCAAGCCACAAACACCTGATGACATAGACAAACATATAACAACTGAGATTCCTGATGAAAATGAAAGGCCAAATCTACATGGAGCTGTTCAAAATTACATGGTACATAGTCCATGTGGTCCGTACAACAGGAATTCTCCTTGCATGAAGAATGGATCCTGTTCAAAGTTCTATCCTAAAGAGTTTAGACAACGAACATTCATTGTCGAGGCCGGATTTCCCAAATATAGGCGTATTGATAACGGTCAAACAGTGAAGAAAAGGGAATGTGTACTAGACAATAAGTTCATTGTTCCGTATAATCCAAAATTGTTGCTCAAGTTCGGGTGCCACATAAATATGGAATACACATGCCAAACAAGTTCTATTAAGTATCTGTTTAAGTATGTACACAAGGGTAATGACCGCGTAACAGCTACTCTATACAATGCTGGTGATCCGTCAGAAGCCACATAAGTTGTTGATGAAATTAGGAATTACTACCGTTGTAGGTACATTTCGGCATGTGAGGCAGTCTGGCGTCTATTTGGATATGAAATCCAAGAGAAAGAACCATTTGTGATTATACTTCCATTCCATTTGGAGGATGAGCAGCCTGTGGTTTATGGTGAAACTTCTACTGTGAATGATATCGTCGAAAGAGAAATATCTCATAAGTCCATGTTTTTGGGATGGATGACGGCGAACATGTCATATCCCTATGCTCGAAGTCTGACTTATGCTGAGTTTCTAACCAAGTTTGTTTGGAAGGACAATTCTTCAAAGTGGTTTCCTCGAAAGAAAGGCTTCACAATTGGAAGGTTGACTCATGTACCTGCAGGTAATAACGAGTTTATATTCATTTTTTATCTTACTTATTTAATGATTTATTAAAATCTTAATAGCCTGTCCCACGTCCATTTTATTCAATTTATCTACACTAGAAAATAAATGTTCAAATAACTTTCAATAGTTATAATCTATAGATTAAATAATTTTTTATTTTTCTATATTTTTTTGAAAAATTATTCTTATGCGGATATGTAGCCACATAATAATTAAAATAGCATAGCTTAATCCATTTAACAACTTAAAAGTCAAATTTTAACCAAGTTTTTTGTAGCAAATACCGAAGAATATTATCAACGTCTTCTTTTGAATACTCAAAGAGGATGTATGAGTTTTCGAGATATAAGAACAGTAGGAGGAACAATTTATGCTACGTATAGAGATGCATGCTTCGCCCTTGGACTCTTGCAGGATGACAAAGAATTCATTGATGCAATTAAGGAAGCAAGCTCATGGGCCTCATGATCATATGTTAGAAGGTTATTTGTCATTCTATTAATATCCAACAATATCTCAAGACCAGAACATGTTTGGGATAGATGTTGGCATGAACTGTCAGATGATATTTTGTATCGACAGCGAGCCGTGATGAACATGAAGGGTAAGTTTTTATTAATTACAATGATAAAAGTTCTTCCTTATTGATCATTTTTAGTTTGATTGAATTTTTACAGTATCGTATAATATGCAGAGTTAACAATGTTAGATGGTGAGATTAAGCAGTTGTGCTTAATGGATATAGACAAGATCTTATATTCCTATGGTAAAACCTTGAAAGACTATCCTCCTATGCCTTTAGCAACTGAAGTTGATAGTTCTTTGTTAATCGAAAGAGTTATTAGGGAAGAGCTAAACTTTAACAGGGATGATTTAAAGAAAAATGCCTCAGACATGTTAGCCATCGCAACACTTGAATAGAGATATGCATTCGATAAAATTGTTACAGCTGTGTATTGTAATGAAGGGGGGGTTTTTTCTTTGTGTATGGTCATGGGGGTACTGAAAAAATATTTCTCTGGAACCTTATGTCTGCTGAAATTCGCTCAAGGGGTGATATAGTGTTAAATGTTGCTTCGAGTGGTATTGCATCTTTACTTCTTTCCAATGGAAGAACGACACACTCAAGGTTTAAAATACCGCTGAATATAACTAAGGATTCTGTATGTAACATCAAACTTGGTTCCCCTCAAGCAATGTTGCTGTTGAAAGCCAAACTTATAATTTGGGATGATGCTCCAATGGTTAGTAGGTACTGCTATGAAGCACTTGATAAATGCTTGGGTGATATCATGAGGTCTTCTCCAAAATATTAAAAAGATTTGCCCTTTGGAGGAAAAGTGGTTGTACTAGGTGGAGACTTTAGACAAATTCTTCTTGTCATTCTACGAGGATCGAGAAAGATATCATTCATTAAACCGTGAATTCGTCTTACATTTGGAAGTTTTGTTAGGTGCTCAAACTAACAAAAAATATGAGACTCTCTGTAGGGACGACTGCTTCAGATCAAGATGAGACAGAGTAATTTGGTGAGTGGTTATTAAAGTTGGTGATGGTTTAATAGGTGACAATATGGATGGTGAATCTGAGATATGTCTTCCAGGAGATATTGTTATTCCTTCTTCGGACCAGGCATTTGATGAGTTGGTTCATTTTTCTTATCCAAATATTTTAGAAAACATGTCCTCAAAGGATTTTTTCAAAGCAAGAACTATACTGGCTCCCACACTAGACATTGTAGAAGAGGTCAACAACCATCTGATGGCTATCATTCTTGGAGGGAAAAAATTATATCTTAGTTCAGATTCTATTTGTATGGATGAAGGGAATATGGAGAGTCAACTAGATCTCTATGGTCCTGAATTACTGAATACCATAAATTGTTCTGGTTTGCCTTCACATAAATTAATACTCAAGGTTGGTGTTCCGGTGATGTTACTAAGGAATATTAACCAATCCAGTGGTCTTTGTAATGGTACAAGACTACAAGTTAGGAAGCTTGGAAATCATGTCATAGAATGTGAAGTCTTAACGGGTAACAATGTTGGTCATATTGGTAACAATGTTGGTCATATTGCTTTGATTCCAAGAATGAATATGGTACCAACAAATGAAACTGTCCCAGTTAGATTTCAACGAAGACAGTTTCCCATAATAGTATCGTTTGCCATGACAATTAATAAGTCTCAGGGACAAACTTTATCTCACGTTGGATTGTACTTGCCCAGACCAGTTTTTACACATGGCCAACTATATGTGGCACTTTCAAGAGTTAAGAGTAAGAGAGTTTTAAGAGTTTTACTTATGAATCACATAGAAATGTCTACAAATTCAACCATCAATGTTGTTTATAGAGAAGTCTTTGAAAAAATAGTATTCTAATGTAAATATGTTAATTTTATTTTAAATTCTGTATTAGTGTATAATTATTTTATTTTAAAAAATATAAAATAATTATTACTCCCTTTTTTAAGTTAAACTTTGATTTTGATAATAATTTTATAAATTTCTTAAAATAATAATTATTTTGTATTTTTGTTTTAAATATCAAAACATATAATTTTTTTTCTTATTTTTATAAATTTTTTCGTGTTGAGCACGGATTTATACACTAGTTTCTAACCTAGATTCCAAAAATTCCCAAATTGAAAATCAGAAACCCTAACCCTCCCTTACTCTCCTTAGTAGCAGCCGTTAGCCGCCACACTTCCTTCCCCTAACGATCATACAACATACACATAGCTGAGAAAAAAAGGCTAAAATGGAAAGGGAGAAGAGAGAGAGTTGGGAATTGGAGAAGAAGAGGGAGCCGCACTTTGCGCTGTGCAGCTCGCCGCCACCGCCGCATCTTGCCTACGCCGTCGCCTCCACTGAGCGGTTGCCGTCATTGTGCGAGAAAGGAGAAGGAGCTCCCGAGGGGTCGTTGAGCTGCTATGGTCACCATCATCTCAGATGTTCCCAAGGGGTTGTTTACGCGCGCGTAGTCCTCCAAGGAGCGCCGCTGACCATCGTTGCTGCCACTAGGGTTTACCGCCGTCACTGTGCCTTGCTATCGCCATCAGAGCCATCGCTGAGGAAGGGAGCCAGAACACCGTCGCTAGGTAGCAGGCTTGGCCATCGCCGAATAGAATGCAATGGTACTGAGAGGCATCACCGTTGATGATGCCGAAGCTTGACAAGGGCTATAACGCCGTTGCTGAACCACCGCGCCGCCGTAGCTGTCGCCGGGAAAATTGTTGGAGCTTGCCGAGGATACTATTCTAATTCTGAAGCAATTCATCCATGTCACTACCCATCTTTATCCTCTGTTCTGCCTTTGGGTTCTGCGAGTTGCCGAAGCCTCTGCCGCCATCAGAGCTGTTGTTCGGTTGATGCCGCTGCTGCTGTCAACGCCGGTGGATATTGAAGCTACTGTTGCTGATGCGAGCTAAAAATAAAAAGGGGTTCGCCGCGGTTGATTTCCTCAAATTGCGACATCGAGGTAGGAGATTTATTTTTAAAGTTAAATGTTTTTAATCTTAGAATGCCTAGAAAGTTATTCGGATAATTGCAAATAGTTAATAATGATTAAGGGTTGATTAATTGTTGTGAATTTTTTGAAATATGTTTGAGAATAGTTATTTGGAGTGATTATTCAGATTTATTATTAGAATTGAATATGGTTGTGATTATGCTGAATTATAATTGAAATTAGATGCGGTTGTGAATTGTATTTTGAATTATTGATTTCTACGATGAATTGGCTGAGATTCTGATTTTGAATGAATTATTTTGAATTGTTTGATATTGAATTGGAAATTTAATATATTGGAATGGCTGTAAAATGGATTTGTGACGGGTTGGAATTGGTTGAAATGTGGCTGCGAATGGTGATTCATTTAATGTTACTTATTAAATTGAAATATGATGAGCTAATTATTGAATGAAATGTATTTGAGAAAAGTTAGTTGTGGTAATTATTCTGAGTTATGATTGAAGTTGGATGTAGATGTGAATTGAGTTTGGGTTATGGATGTGATATTGACTGGCTTCGTTGTCGTGAGTAATTAACTGATGAGATTTACTTTGGTTTGAGGCTGTGATTGTTATTGAATTGTTCAAAATTCTGATTTTAGTCGATTATGTCAAGTTGGTTATTATTGTTGATTTAAGTTTAACTAGAGTTGATTTTGAGGATGGTTAAAGGATTGAAAGTTGACTACTGAACTATTTTCTTGAAGTATGATCTTTAGAATAAAATGGTAACTTTGCTAATAACTAAATAACTTTAAAAATAACTAGAAATATGAAAGGATGGTTTTTGGAATATGAATTCTTGAAGCTGGACTGGTTCACTTTTAAAGAATGGTTTATGAAAAATATGATTTTAATTGATGTTAGGATGTCGCTTATTAAACTGATTTATGATGAAATGATTATTGAGATTCTGCTGTTGTGATAATTGCTGATAAAAGGGCTGGTGATTTGTTAAGAAAGGGGGAACCCGTAAGGGTGGCTAAGTCCAAGTTTTAAGGGAGGTGCTGCCGAAATTTTATAAAATCTTAAGGCTTTGTTGAAATGTTATTTAAAAAGATTTGAATTTGAAAAATTATATTATTGGAGTTTTACTTAGATAAACAAAAATTATACTATTTTGAATTTGGATTACCAAGGAAAGATTTATGTTCAAGTTTGGATTATTTAAGAAAGAAACTATGTTTTGAGATTTATTCAATATGAAGAGAGTTATGCTTGGGGCTTGAAATAAAGGATTACCTTTTAGAAGTTTAATGAATATATAATATTTGAATTTGAATGGTAAAGAGAGATGATTTTTGAGTCTTTGGGAAGTTAGTAAACTTGAAAAAGAGTTTTATTTGGTTACTTTTAGTTAGAGGGTGATGTTTTGAAAAGTATTTAGTGAATTTAAAATAAATGATTTTCTTGAGTCTTTTGAAAGAAAATTAAACTAGAAAATAGTTTTAAATTTAGTTTGATTTAATATTTGCAAAAGTGAAAGTTGTAAAGTTTGTATAGTATGATTGAACAGAAAAAGAAAGAGTAAAGAGATAAAGAGAAAAGAGTAATCAAAGCAGAGTAAAAAGAAACAGAGAAAAGAGTAATGTGATAAAGAAAATAGAGAACAAGCAGAGGGCCTATTGAAAGATCATTTGTTGCATTAAGGCAACTGCAGAGATATTTGTGTGTTCATCTGTTGCATTGAGGCAGTTAGATAGATGGTGGTACGACCAATGAGAATGCTTTCCTAGGATACCTTGCTATAATGCTATGTTATAAGACAGAGGTTGCTTACAGAGGTATCGAGATACACACAGTTAGAGAGTACTCTTGTAAGATAAAGGTTGCTTACAGTGAGTGTGTTGTACTGATGTAAGACAGAGGTTGCTTACAGTGAGTGTGTTGGGTGTATATTGGCTAATACGTGCCGCCCTGCAAGACAAAGGTTGCTTGGAGTGGATACCCTACAAGACAAAGGTTGCTTGTAATGGGTATTGCCAATAGGAAAGCCTTATCCAGACAGAGGTTGCTGGGTAACATCGGGAGCACGTTAGTAATCGACAAATGAGCTTATTACCTGCACTAGGGCTAGACATGCATCATCTTTGTTTGCGCATTTGCATTTGATTGTGTTTGCTCGTTGTACTTCCTTGTGATTGTGCTGTTTGTCTTGCTGTGACTTGTTTGTATGTTGAATTGAATCTCTTGTTAGCGCTATTAGTTTGTGAACGTATGAAGGTGATTAAGAATTGACGTTCTGATTGAAAATTAATTATGTGACTGAGAGATGGTTTACATGACTAGTTTTATAATTAAGATTTGTTTTGAGTTAGAGATTCTAAAAGAGGTAATTAATTAGCTAAAGTAAAACTAAGAGTATTTTCAGAAGGTTTGATAAAAAATATAGTTTTCCTGATTATGTTAATTATTTGCATTTTATTTTATTACTTTTACGGCATTCCCATTTCCTACTGAGAACGTATGGTTTGTTCTCACTCCAAAATCTTCCACCCTTTCAGTGACACAGGTTCGAAGACTCAGTTTGAAGCTGTAGGAGATTATAGAATTTATTTGAGTTAAGTTACTTTCCTAGAGTTCCCTCGCCCTTGTTGTTTAAGAATTTTATTTTATACAGAGGGATAGGAATTGTATTCGAGTTTCATATTGAATTTACTTGTATAGCATTTATTATTATGAATAATTATGTGACTATATTATCTGGTGATCTTTGATATATGATTTTAATAAACAAAAGCAAACTTTTCTGGCTTTTTATTTAAAAGTGAAACGCGATATCGAGCTAAAGGCTCAATATTAAATAGTTAATAAAGAAAACAGGTTAGTAACGCCTTACTTTTGGTACGATCATGACGTATTGAAAGTTGGGTCGTTACAGAATAACCACTACTGCGGCTATTACCCAGGCGGGTGTTTAAAAGCTCAACCTGGAGCGAGTGGAATCACCACTACTGCCATTACTATACAGGCGTCACAATCCCTGACTTGGAGCAAATGGGACGAACCACAACCCTTGCTACTGCCCAAGATCTCAAAACATACATTCATTCAGTTTAAAATCAATCATCATTGTTATCAAATCTCAAACATTAAATTGGAGCAAGTGGGACGAACCACAACCCTTGTTACTACCCAGATATCACAAATGCACATTCATTCATAATCATTCTTTATTATTACCGATTTTCAAACGATGACCCGGAGCAAGCAGGACGAACCACGACCCTTGCTACTACCCAGGTATCACAGACATACATTCATTCAAAAATCCATAATTAAACTCATTTATCAAGGTTCTCCTTTCCCATCTCATGCCCGGAGCAAGTGGACAACGCCACTGCCTACTACCTGGGGTCATACGCTACATTCAACACTATCCATCATTATTCATTTACCACATTCATTAATCATATATGCATCTCCGGCATACTCACTATAACACCCCAATTAGTCTAAGCTTTACCTCACGTCGTAAAGCAAAGATTAATCAAGGATTACGACAGTTCTAGGTTCATACATATGATATATAGAAGGAATAATATTATCTAGAAGCCTAATAAAGGATATAGTTCAAAAACGGGCTTTAAAAGCGCAAAACGAACTAATGAAACGTCAAACTTAAAGCACAAGGAACAGAGGTGATATAAACAAAAATAATCGTATAATAGTGTAATATCATAAGAAACTAGCCACAGCTCACGGAGTTTAAGTCGGCTAGCCAGATATACAGACAAAAGAAATTGAAATTTAAAATGACTTATACAAGTTTTGTTCTCTCTCAAATACAAGCCTATAGGCCAAAACAAAAATAAAAAGTGAGAGATAAATTCAAAACAAACCAAAAAGACTCCAAATGGTATCCGGATCCTCTGCTTCTGTCACCAACCAAACAACTCACCGAGGTGGGTTGCGACCTGCATCTGAAAAACACAACAGAAATATGGTATGAGAACTGGAGGTTTTCAGTATGATAACAGTACCCAGTGATGTAGGATATAAGACCCCGGGATGCCAAAGACAATCCTAGACTCCATATCTATCACAAGAATTCAAGCTTAAAGCATTCTAAACCAAAAAAGCCTAATATGTAAAACCGTAACAAAACTTAAGCCTTAGCACCATAAAAGGGTGATATATCTTAGGGGATTTCTAATATAATCAAACGCTGCTATCCCATAGCCTTCACCAACCGATCCTCCATGCGATCCCATCGCCACCACCTTCCAAACCTCCTCAATCCCAGTAGAAAACACAAATATATACAATACAAGTAAAACACAGATAGTAGCATCTATAGCAATTAATTCAAATAGCAATTAGACATGTTATACAAATAGGAAAACAATATCAAGTCGGCAAAGCATACAACCAGATAGAAAATGCACATGATGAATGCCTGCCCTACTGGCTGTAATATCACATTGTCGGTTCAACTGCCAACCCGACACATCTTTATAGAGATGTTGCCCTTCGGAATCATGGTGTGGGAACCCCCGAGATATAGTGCTCGGATCACTATCCAGAGTTTTGTGCCTGTACGCTCTGAGGATTCGAAGGGATGCGAGTGGGATCTATTGCCACCGACCTCACATCTAAGCACACGCGAGACAAACCATCGCCCTTACGCCGCCGCCGCTACCTTGATAGGAGGGATCCAACCTCGGCCCTTGCCGGGCGCATAGCGTTTCATAATCTCAATGAAAAAGTAGTGCAGTGCTTTTCAAAAACATTTTTAGTATAAGATGGATCCATCACTTCATCCAGAGCCCTCGACTCTTTTCAACCACTGTTCATTCACATTTCAGTTCCAAACTCAACAGTTCCTTAATTCTCATCTCATTCATCAACCATTCATCACATAACATTGAACCACCTTCAATACGCCAGAAACCTAGGCCTCCGTTTTCTAAATTTTCCCAATAATATCGTCTAAAACCCTTAAATCCTTTCCCACTCTTAAAGTATCCAAAAATATGCCCAAGAGCCTTAAAAAGGTGTCATAGAAGCTTACAACCTTGTCGAGAAGGTGAAATAGTAGAAAATAAAAAAAAATTTGAGAAACAAGGTGTGTGCAGACGCACAGGGTGTGCGTGCGCACGCCCAGGAAGATTTTGAAAGTGTGCGTATGCATAGGGGTGTGCGTACGCACATGTGCTAAAATTTACAAGCCTTCTCACTCGCACAAGCTGTGTGAGCACCCCCAACAGACGACCTTTCCCGACTTGTGCGTACGCACAGGTCGTAATTCTTCATTGATGTGCACGCGCACAAGCTGTGCTAACGCTGCAACCAGAGCCCTTTTCCCTGCCTATGCGTACGCACAGGTCTGTGTGTCTGCACAAAATAAGATTTTTGCAGGGTTGTGTGTGCGCACAAGGCTGTGCATGCGCACATATCAGAAATCCTGAAAATACTGCAACTTAGCAGAATTTCAGATTTTCAACACCAACTTTGAATGATCATAACTTCCTCTACAAAATTCCAAATTTTACAAACCTTATATCGAATTAAAAGGTTTTCAATGAACTTTCATTTCAAACAATTTTCAACCAATTTTGAAAACCGAGGCATAAGTTATGATCAAACAAAGTTCATTAAAAAAATCAACTTTTACCCAAAGTTCCCAATTTACCAATTCTCCTAATTATCATATCTCAAACCAAACAAAACAATACCAAACTCCCCTCTACAACACAATTTACCCACTTGGGTCACTTTTCACAATTAATACCAATCTTTCCATCCTACTTCATCATTCTCAACCTTAATAATCAAATATATATAACATTCCAAACACATATCCACTAATCATCATTTATCACCATCAATTTTCATCATTAACTCAACCATGCTTCATATTATTAATCAACAATGCTCAACATCCAAATCCATCATATCTCAACATCATCATTTAACCATATCAACAATACCAATTTATTGTACACCATCAACCAACCAATCATCAACAACATATAGAATTTCAAACCTATCCTATGGGTCACTAACCTAAGTGTCCATGAATATTATATACTACATATAGGAAACCGAAACCATACCTTGGCCGATTCCCAATATGTCCAAAACCCCAATGTGAGCCCAAGACAAGCTTTCAAGCACAATCTATGCCACCAAGAATCTCCAACAAGCATCAACAAGCTCCAAACATCACCATAAACAAGCTATATGTACATAAACCATCATAAAACATCCTAGGGCTCATTATAATTGAAATTTCACAAGAGTTTCAATGCCTCTTACCTTGCTCAACAGTTTTGGAAGCCAAAACCAGCATCAATCAAAGGCTAGAGTGTACCTAAACACCCAAAAATCACAAAACCTCACTTAACCAAAACTCTAAAAAACTCGAAACTTTGAGGAGAAGAATAGAAAAGATTTCGTGGTTACCTCTCCAGTTTCTTGTATGGGTTTTGTAGAGCTCTTCACAAGGAACGCGTAGCTACAAACAGTGCGGCGATCGGAGCTCTGTAGCTCAAGATATTAGCTTGGAAATATTGAAATGAATAGTAAAATGGAGATTCTCATCTCCTCCTTCTCAGCAGCATGGGTGTTTGTTTATGTGTGATGTTGAAATGGGTTCACTTAATGAACCCTTTTATATGTTGGGCTTGGGCCCAACTTGGGCCCGGTCCAACCCATTAGCGTTTTTAGCACGTTTGGTCCAATTTCAGGCCAAATCTTTAAAATTAACACCCGGTTTTTCATTTCTAATATTTTTCTAAGGCCTTTGACTATTTCCAGTTTTTATCGTGCGGTACCGGGCAGACTTGAACCGGTTCAACTGGTTCAACTGTCGGTTCTCGGTTTTTCGCAGAAAACACATTTTCTGACTCAGAAAGACCTACTGAGTCCAAAAATCATATTTATATCCCCAAATTCTCATCCTAACTTTTCGGAATTTAATTTGGGTATTTAAATGATTTTATCCATGAAAAATCCAGTTCTTACATCCTCCCCTCCTTAAAACAATTTTCGCCCTCGAAAATCCGAATTATATATATTCTCCACGAAGCATCCCACTTTCAGCATTACGAACCCAACAAGTTGTCCACGGACCTCATTCTCCAATTCCCAGGTATGCTCTCCAACTCCTGCTCTTCTCCAAGCACCCCTTAACTAATGAAACTTCCTTTCCTCGCAGCTTCTTCACACGGTTGTCGTTGATTCTTACTGGTGTCACTTGGAATATCAAGTCCTCTCTCAACTGGACCGACTCAGGCTCTAACACATGAGCCGCATCCAACGTGTACTTACGGAGTTGGGACATGTGGAATACGTCATGCAAGTTAGACAAATGGGATGGCAAAGCGGTTACAAAATCCCTTGCGATTCCTTCCCACTTCCACTGAGGAATCTCAAGAGGCTGTATCATTCCTGACGGCTTTTGATGCTTTATCTTTGCCTTCTGACACGTCAAACACTTGGATACCGCTGTAGCTACATCACCTTTCATTTCAGGCCACCAGAACATCTTCTTTAAGTTATACTACATCTTCGCACTTCCAGGATGAATAGGAAATCCACTGTAGTGAGCCACCGACAACAAGGCTCGCCTTAACCTCCTGACATTCGGTATGCAAATTCTTACCTTATATCTCCACAATCCTTCACCATCCTTAATGAAATCCTCACGCCTCTTATCACCAACTGGTTGGAACAATTGCTGAAGCTTCTGCTCATCTTACTGAGCCTTTTGAATCTCCATCTTAAACGTACTTGAAATCCGTAACTGGTTTAAACAAGCTCTTCTAGCAACCTCATCAATGTCCAGCTTAAGATCCACAACTTATCCACTAGCTCCTCTTCCTTGATTCTCATCCAAGCAATTGTTAAAGATCCCCGACTCAAAGCGTCTGCGACCACCTTTGCCTTTCCAGGGCGATAACTCATTTCAAAATCGGAGTCCTTAAGCAACTCCATCCATCTTCTCTAACGCATATTAAGCTCTTTCTGATCAAAGACGTACTTGAGACTTTTTTGATAAGAAAAGACGCTAAACCTTACTCCATACAAGTGGTGTCTTCAGATCTTCAATGTAAATACAATCACCGCTAATTCTAAGTCATGAGTTGAGTAATTCACCTCTTGCAGTCTCAGCTGACGCGATGCGTAAGCCACCACATTCCGGTGTTGCATCAACACGCAACCTAAACCCTTCAGAGAAGCATCACAGTATACTTCAAATGGTTTATGCGGTTCCAACAAGATTAAAACAGATGCTGAAGTTAACTTCTGCTTCAAAGTTTGGAAACTCTCTTCACACTCCGACGTCCAAACAAAAGGCACTTCATTTCTTGTCAACTTAGTCATTGGTAGTGCAATCCGGGAAAATTCTTCAATGAATCTTCGGTAATATCTGGCTAAACCCAAGAAGCTTCTGACTTTCGTCACCGTTGTTGGTTTTTTCCATTCCATCACCGTTTCCACCTTAGAGGAATCTACGGTTATTCCTCTTTTGCTCATCACGTGACCTAAGAACTTCACTTCCTCCTTCCCGAACTCACACTTCGACAACTTAGCGTACAACTTCCGCTGCGTCACTCTGATTATCGTACTTAAGAATCCAAAAATTTTTCTTAACCCAAATACCGATTTTGTAATATTTGTCAAAACCTTTAAAACAACTTCAATCTAAGTGAGTCCATTGTTAAAACCTTATCAAAAGAGTCAAAAACCGTTTATCTATATATCAAACATTTTAAGGCATGATTTTTCTAAATTCATTGAAACCTTTAAATCAAAACCTTTCCATTTGAATCCCCTTTGTTAAATTAAAATTTACAAACCAAAATCACAAGTGAACAAAATCTTAGGACTCACTTTTCTTTTTTAAATCGTGTCATTTGATCAAAAGTTCCAATCTTTAATTTCAAAACCAAATCATTCGAAACAATTCATTCTAGACCAGATCACTGTTGAGTTTACTGAAAGGAGTCAAAATAGTTTACTCAGAAGTTGCCTACTTCAAATCATGATTTTCTTAAATTAAAACTTTTCAAATTGAATCCCTTTCGATAAGAGAAGTTAGAAACCATTTTCACAGTTGAACAAAATCAGAGAACTCACTGTTCGTTTAAACCATATCTCTTAAATCAAGAGTTTCGACTAATTCTCAAAACCGAATCATTTAAACCAAAGTTTCAAACCGGATTAGAAATCATTCTAAACCTTAAAACCGCAAAAATCATAGTTAAAAACCGCAAAGGCGTCAGTTGGTACTTCCGTTGCCACTAGTGCTGAACTGCACCCATCACCCATGCAAGGAGTCGCCAAGACTTCTAGTCATACCTGTTAACCATTCCGGCACGTCCACTCTGATCGTTCGTCATCACAAGTTTGAAATCCTCGGCTATCGCCACTAGAATCTTCCTTTCCCATGGTTTACTCCCAACAAAACCCTAGGCACTCGTAACCCTAACGACGACTTTGCAAAAGATAGAACCAAGCTATCCTCAGGCCCAGGAAATATAATACTCAAAGCATATGCTTACCTCTCATCGGAGGATCCGACCCCGTCGCATCACGTGAATCCAAGGTACACACACGGCCTGACAGTTGATTCTGACCCTCATCTCGGTTCCTCTCATGGCGACAGTACTTAGATATATGCCCAGGTTTCCCACACTTATAGCATCGACCATTTCCTTTCGCCTGATGAAACTAGGCTTTGTTGCCTCTTCTGAAATTCCCTTGACCTTGTAGATGATAATGAATATGTCCATCTTTCTTGAAGTTATGCCCCCTTGGTCTGAGATGATCTTCGAGTTCCCTACTAGTATTCCTTCCATGGGTGTTCCTTGACGAGGCTATCGTCTGATATCTTCCCTTAGCCCTACTTCGTATTTGATGCATTTCCATCCCTCATAAGACCCAGAAGTACACTGACTTATCCTCGAGAACCTACAAATTTCCTCGAACATGCTGGTGTATTCTGCTATAGTCATGGACCCTTGCTTCAGCTGTAAGAACTCCAACTCTCTGGCCTCCTTTATTGACTCAAGAAAGTATTTCTTGTAGAAAGCTGCCTCGAATAACGCCCAGGTAATGTTCACGTTATGTTGGTGTAGCAGTCGGCGCTCTTCTTGCCACCATTGCTGAGCTTCTCCCACGAGTTGATAAGTCGCATATTCCACGAACTTATCATACGATACATGTTGAGTTAGCAATGCACGCTCCACAGCTTGGAACCAGTTGTCTGCTTCAGTATTATTTTCCGAACCATTGAAAATCGGCAGTTCAGCTTTCCGAAAAGCAGCTAGAGTTCTCGGAACACCTCTCAAGCTTTCCTCAGCACCTTCTCAGCAGCTAGAGTTGATAAGTCGCATATTCCACGAACTTATCATACGATACATGTTGAGTTAGCAATGCACGCTCAACAGCTTGGAACCAGTTGTCTGCTTCAGTATTATTTTCCGAACCATTGAAAATCGGCAGTTCAACTTTCCGAAAAGCAGCTAGAGTTCTCGGAACACCTCTCAAGCTTTCCTCAGCACCTTCTCCATTGTCGTCTCCGCTTCTGGCTGATTGGGTTAACCTCTGCACTAATTGCAGAGTCACAGCAGCATTCACTTCCATTGTGTTCGCCAGGTTCGCCATCACCGCCATGAACTTGGCATGGTTATTCGCCGATTGCTCATTCTTACTCTCTCGTGAACGCGCTCGACCTCATTCGTGAGTGGCCATTGGGTTTCCTGTCTACACCAAATAATCGATATCGAGGTGATCAATTCCAATATCAAAAGCCTAGTGTTTCAATTATCCCAAACAGGAACTCACAAACAAGCATGCTATAAAATATCAAGTAGATAACCTAATAGCATCAAAGAAAAGACACACAGAGTATGCAATAAAGCACAATCGGTCCATCCTTCAGGCTCACAAGGACGAATTGCTCTAATACCACTAAATGTAACACCCCAATTAGCCTAAGCTTTACCTCGCGTCGTAAAGCAAAGATTAATCAAGGATTACGACAATTCTTAGTTCATACATATGATATATAGAAGGAATAATATTATCTAGAAGCCTGATAAAGGATATAGTTCAAAAACGGGCTTTAAAAAAGCAAAATGAACTAACGAAACGTCTAACTTAAAGCACATGGAATAGATGTGATATAAACAAAAGTAATCGTATAATAGTGTAATATCATAAGAAACTAGCCACGGCTCGCGGAGTTTAAGTTGGCTAGCCAGATATACAAACAAAAGAAATTGAAGTTTAAAATGGCTTATACAAGTTTTGTTCTCTCTCAAATACAAGCCTCTAGGCCAAAACAAAAATACAAAAGAGAGAGACAAATTCAAAACAAACCAAAAAGACTCCAAATGGTATTCGGATCCTCCGCTTCTGTCACCAACCAAACAACTCACCAAGGTGGGTTGTGACCTGCATCTGAAAAATAAAACAGAAATATAGTATGAGAACTGGAGGTTCCCAGTATGGTAACAGTGCCCAGTGATGTAGGATATAAGACCCCGGGACGCCAAAGGCAATCCTAGACTCCATCCATCACAAGAATTCAAGCTTAAAGCATTCTAAACCAAAAAGCCTAATATGTAAAACCTTAACAAAACTTAAACCTTAGCACCATAAAAGGGTGATATATCTTAGGGGATTTCTAATCTAATCAAACGCCGCTATCCCATAGCCTTCACCAACTGATCCTCCATGCGATCCCATCGCCACCGCCTTCTGAACCTCCTTAATCCCAGTAGAAAACACAAATATATACAATACAAGTAAAACACAGATAGAAGCATGTATAACAATTAATTCAAATAGCAATTAGACATGTTATAAAGATAGGAAAACAATATCATGTCGACAAAGCATACAAACAGATAGAAAATGCACATGATGAATGCCTGCCCTAGTGGTTGTGTGGTGCACAAAATTGTAAATCACACTTTTCACAACTCGTACAACTAACCAGCAAGTGCATTGGGTCGTCCAAGTAATACCTTACGTGAGTAAGGGTCGATCGCACGAAGATTGCCGGCTTGATGCAAGCTATGGTTATCTTATTATTCTTAGTCAAGATATCAATAAGGGTTCTTAGTTTTTGTTGCAAAAAGTAAAGGAGCATGAATTAAATGATACTTGTTATGCAGTAATGGAGAACAGGTCGAGGTTTTGGAGATGCTCTGTCTTCTGAATTTCTGCTTTCCTACTGTCTTCTTCTTCACGCATGCAGGTCTCCTTCCATGGCAAGCTGTATGTTGGTGGATCACCGTTGTCAATGGCTACCAGTCGTCCTCTCAATGAAAAGGGTCCATGTACATGGCTAATCATCTGTTGGTTCTCACTAATATTGGAATAGGATCCATTGATCCTTTTGCACACTATCACTGTGCCCAACATTAATGAGTTTGAAGCTCATCACATTCATCCCTTCCCGGATTCTACTCGGAATACCACAGACAAGGTTTAGACTTTCTGAATCTCAGGGATGCTGCCAATTGATTCTAGCGTATACCATGAAGACTCTGATTTCACGGATTTGAATGCTCTGTTGTCAAGAGAGGCAGTCAAACTCGTGAACCAAGAACCCAAGAGATATACATTCAATCTAAGGTAGAACGGAGGTGGTTGTCAGGCACGTGTTCATAGGTTGAGAATGGTGATGAGTGTCACGGATCATCACATTCATCATGTTGAAGTGCGAATGAATATCTTAGAATAGAAACAAGCATGATTGAATAGAAAATGGAAGTAATTGCATTAATTCATCGAGACACAGCAGAGCTCCTCACCCCAACCATGGGGTTTAGAGACTTATGCCGTCAAAGATACAAATTCAGATCTAAAAATGTCATGAGGTACAAACTAAATCTTTAAAAGTAGTTTTTATACTCAACTAGTAACCTATGTTTACAGAAAATGAGTAAACTAAGATAGATAGTGCAAAAATCCACTTCTGGGGCCCACTTGGTGTGTGCTGGGGCTGAGCATTGAAGCTTTCACGTGCATAGGCTATTTCTGGAGTTAAATGCCAAGTTGTAACCTGTTTTTGGAGTTTGACTCTAACTTGTTACCTATTTCTAGCGTTTAACGCCAGAATAGGACAGAAGGCTGGCGTTGAACGCCAGTTTGCGTCATCTAAACTCGAGCAAAGTATGAACTATTACATATTTCTGGAAAGCTCTGGATGTCTACTTTCCAATGCAATTAAGATCACGTCATTTGGACTTCTGTAGCTCCAAAAATGTCACTTCGAGTGCAGGGAGGTCATAATCCAACAGCATCTGCAGTCCTTTTTCAGCCTCTGAATAAGATTTTTGCTTAGGTCCCTCAATTTCAGCCAGAAAATACCTGAAATCACAGAAAAACACACAAACTCATAGCAAAGTCCAGAAATGTGATTTTTTCATAAAAACTAATAAAAATATACTAAAAAGTAGCTAGATCCTACTAAAAAACATATGAAAATACCCCCAAAAAGCGTATAAAATATCCGCTCATCACAACACCAAACTTAAAATGTTGCTTGTCCCCAAGCAACTAGATAAACAAAATAGGATAGTAAGAAAATCAAGAGGCAATCTCAGAGTTTTACATGAAGCTCAATTCTAATTAGATGAGCGGGACTAGTAGCTTTTTGCTTCTGAACAGTTTTGGCATCTCACTTCATCCTTTGAAGTTTAGAATAATTGGCATCCATAGGAACTTAGAATTCATATAGTGTTATTGATTCTCCTTTTTTAGTATGTTGATTCTTGAACACAGCTACTTTATGAGTCTTGGTCGTGGCCCTAAGCACTTTGCCTTCCAGTATTACCACCAGATACATAAATGCCACAGACACATAAATGGGTGAACCTTTTCAGATTGTGATTCAGCTTTGCTAAAGTCCCCAATTATAGGTGTCCAGAGTTCTTAAGCACACTCTTTGGATCATGACTTTAACCATTCAGTCTTAAGCTTTTCACTTGGACCTGCATGCCACAAGCACATGGTTAGGGGCAGCTTGATTCAGCCACTTAGGCCATGATTTTATTCCTTTGGCCTTCCTATCCCTTAATGCTCAAAGTCTTGAATCCTTTTTACCCTTGCCGTTTGGTTTAAAGGGTTATTGGCTTTTTCTGCTTGCTTTTCTTTTTCTTTCTTTTTCTTTTACGCCAAATTTTTTTCACTGCTTTTTCTTGCTTCAAGAATCAATTTTATGATTTTTCAGATTATCAATAATATTTCTCTTTTTCATCATTCTTTCAAGAGCCAACAGTTTTAACATTCATAAACAACAAGATAAAAAATATGCACTGTTTAAGCATTCTTTCAGAAAACAAAAAGTATTGCCACCACATATAAAAGTATTGCCTCTTTACATAGTAGAAAAATTAAGTTTGGGTAAGACAATTTGGCTTTCTTAGAGTTCTTATTTACAATTATGTAGAGCTCACAAGAAATCAGATGATGAATCTCCACTTCGTTTCCTTTCATAATACAATGGATCATCACTGCTCTCTTGATAGTGACTTCAAAGCGGTTGCTGGTAGGCAGTATGGAACGCCCAATGAAATCCAGCCTGCCCCTAGCAACTGGTTTGAAATCTCATCTCTTGAGTTGGTTTGGAACACCTTTTGTGCTAGTTGTCCACTTGGTTCCAGGGATGCATATGTCCTCTAGAATTTGGTCTAAGCGCTTATCTAATCTCACCATTCTCCTATTAAAGGATTCTGGATAATCTTGTAGTTGAGGCAGCTTGAAGACCTCTCTTATTTTGTCAAGGTAGAAGTAAATAATCTTCCCTCTAACCATGGTTTGAAAGGTATAGAAAGTGGTTTCAGTCATTCTCTGCCTCTCTGTTTGCCACAGATTTGAGTAGAATTCCTGAACCATGTTTTTACCCACCTTTGTCTCAGGATTAGCTAGAATTTCTCAGCCTCTGTTTCGAATCTGCTCTTGGATCTCCAGATATTCGTCTTCTTTCAGATCGAATTTAACTTTCGGGATCACTAACCTTAGACCCATTATTTTGTGGTAATGGTCCGAATGTTCCTTGGTTAAGAACCTCTCTTGATTCCAAAGTGATTTTGGATTATTCTCTTTCTTACCTCTTGAAGTGGTTTGTTTTCCCTTAGGAGCCATGAACTTAGTGAGTCTTAGCTCAGTGATCACGCAAAACACACCAAACTTAGAGGTTTACTTGTCCTCAAGCAAAAGAAAGGAAAGGAGAGGAGAAGGAGGAGAGCCAAATTCGAATTGTGGAGGAGAGGGAGTAGCTGAATGTGAATTTAAAAGGAAGGGGTGGGTTCGAAAATTTTTGAAAAAGATATGATAGAAGATATGATTTGTAAAAGATAAGTATGAAATGTAAAAGATGTAATTTTAAAATTAAAAAGATATAAGAGAATTTTGAAAAAGATAAAACTAAATTGAAAAAGATAGTATAATGAGTTGAAAAAGATTTGAAAAGATATTAAAAAAGATAGATGGGTTTTGTAAAAGATTTGAAAAGAAATAAAAAAGATATATGAGTCTTGAAAAAAGATTTGAAAAGAAGAAAAGATTTTTAGGATTAAGAGTTATTTTTTAAATTGAAATTGAAAGATGAGGATTTGTAATATGTTTATGCAAGAAATTATGGATGAAAACATATTAAATTAAAAAAATAAAAAAAATTGAGTTGGAAAACAAAACTACCTCCCCTCCACGTTCCTGGCATTAAACTCCCAACTGTTGCTTGTTTTGGGCGTTTAACGCCCAGTTGTTGCTTGTTTTGGGCGTTAAACGCCAAAAAGCCTTTGTCACTGTGCATTTTTCTAAACGCCCAGGATGTTGTAAGTCTGGCGTTAAACACCCAGAATGATGCCCATTCTGGCATTTAACACCCAAAAGTGCCTCTTACTGGCGTTTTCGTGCCAGTGAGCTTCTTTGTTCTGCTCTCTGCTCTGAACCCTTCTATAACTCTGTGAACTCCTGTAAATGAGAATTAATTCTGATGATAATTTATTAAACTCCTATAATTATTATTTAAATGACAAATAAACTACAGTAATGGTTGAGTTGCTGGTGCACGAAATTGTGATCATCAATGGCGCCATCAACATGGTACGCTCAATTGCAATCTCAACTCTTTATCACGACTTCGCACAACTAACCAGCAAGTGCACTGGGTCATCCAAGTACTAAACCTTACGCGAGTAAGGGTCGATCCCACAGAGATTATTGGTATGAAGCAAGCTATGGTCATCTTGTAAATCTTAGTCAGGCAGATTCAAATGGTTATGGGTGATATATGAATAAAGCATAAAATAAAGATAGAGATACTTATGTAATTCATTGGTGAGAATTTCAGATAAGCGTATGAAGATGCTTTGTCCCTTTCGTCTCTCTGCTTTCCTACTGTCTTCATCCAATCCTTCTTACTCCTTTCCATGGCAAGCTGTATGTTGGGCATCACCGTTGTCAGTGGCTACAGTCCCGTCCTCTCAGTGAAAATGTTCAACGCACCCTGTCACGGCACGGCTAATCATCTGTCGGTTCTCAATCAGGTTGGAATAGAATCCATTGATTCTTTTGCGTCTGTCACTAACGCCCAGCCTTCAGGAGTTTGAAGCTTGTCACAGTCATTCAATCATTGAATCCTACTCAGAATACCACAGACAAGGTTTAGACCTTCCGGATTCTCTTGAATGCCGCCATCAATTCTAGCTTATACCACGAAGATTCCGATTAAGGAGTCCAAGAGATAAACATTCAAGCCTTGTTTGCTTGTAGAACGGGAGTGGTTGTCAGGCACGCGTTCATAAGTGAGAATGATGATGAGCGTCACATAATCATCACATTCATCAAGTTCTTGAGTGCGAATGAATATCTTGGAATAAGAACAAGCTGAATTGAATAGAAGAACAATAGTAATTGCATTAATACTCGAGGTACAGCAGAGCTCCACACCTTAATCTATGGTGTGTAGAAACTCCACCGTTGAAAATTGATGAGCGGATAATTTGTACCCTTTTTGGCATTGTTTTTAGTATGTTTTTAGTAGTTTTAGTTGAGTTCTTAGTATATTTTTATTAGTTTTTAGCTAAAATTCACTTTTCTGGACTTTACTATGAGTTTGTGTGTTTTTCTGTGATTTCAGGTATTTTCTGGCTGAAATTGAGGGACCTGAGCAAAAATCTGATTCAGAGACTGAAAAGGACTGCAGATGCTGTTGGATTCTGACCTCCCTGCACTCGAAGTGGATTTTCTGGAGCTACAGAAGCCCAATTGGCGCGCTCTCAACGGCGTTGGAAAATAGACATCCTGGGCTTTCCAGCAATATATGATAGTCCATACTTTGCCCAAGATTTGATGGCCCAAACCGGCGTTCAAAGTCACCCTCAGAAATTCCAGCGTTAAACGCCGGAACTGGCACCAAAATGGGAGTTAAACGCCCAAACTGGCATAAAAGCTGGCGTTTAACTCCAAGGAGAGTCTCTACACGAAAAATGCTTCATTGCTCAGCCCAAGCACACACCAAGTGGGCCCGGAAGTGGATTTTTATGTCATTTACTCATCTTTGTACACCTTAGGCTACTAGTTTTCTATAAGTAGGACCTTTTACTATTGTATTTGATCATCTTCTGATCTTTGGATTATTTTTAGATCCTTTGATCATCTTCGGACATCTAGTTCTTAGATCATTTGGGGGCTGGCCTCACGGCCATGCCTAGACCTTGTTCTTATGTATTTTCAACGGTGGAGTTTCTACACACCATAGATTAAGGTGTGGAGCTCTGCTGTACCTCGAGTATTAATGCAATTACTATTGTTCTTCTATTCAATTTCGCTTGTTCTTTGTCCAAGATATCACTTGTTCTTCAACTTGATGAATGTGATGATCCGTGACACTCATCATCATTCTCACTTATGAACAAGGTGACTGACAACCACTTTTGTTCTACAAGCAACCAAGGCTCTAGTGTTTATCTCTTGGATTCTTTAACCGGAATCTTCGTGGTATAGGCGAGAACTGATGGCGGCATTCAAGAGAATCCGGAAGGTCTAACCTTGTCTGTGGTATTCTGAGTAGGATTCAATGATTGAATGACTGTGACGTGCTTCAAACTCCTAGCAGGCGGGGCGTTAGTGACAGACGCAAAAGAATCACTGGATTCTATTCCGGCCTGACCGAGAACCGACAGCTGATTAGCCCTATGCTGTGACAGAGCATAGGAACATTTTCACTGAGAGGATGGGAGGTAGCCACTGACAACGGTGAAACCCTTGCATAAGCTTGCCATGGAAAGGAGTAAGAAGGATTGATGAAGACAGTAGGAAAGCAGAGAGACGGAAGGGAAGGCATCTTCATACGCTTATCTGAAGCTCTCACCAATGATATACATAAGTATCTCTATCTTTATCTTTATGTTTTATTCATCATCTATACCCATTTGAGTCTGCCTGACTGAGATTTACAAGGTGACCATAGCTTGCTTCATACCAACAATCTCCGTGGGATCGACCCTTACTCGCGTAAGGTTTATTACTTGGACGACCCAGTGCACTTGCTGGTTAGTTGTGCGAAGTTGTGTTTATGCCATGGTATTGAGCACCAAGTTCTTTGGAGCCATTACTAGGGATTATTTGAGTTGTAGTGATCACAATTTCGTGCACCAAGTTTTTGGCGCCGTTGCCGGGGAATTAAATGTCCTAACTATGGTTTCGCATTTGTTCCCTTCAATAACAGTGCCAAGTTTAGATCCGGCAACAGCACCAAGTTTTTGGCGCCGTTGCCGGGGATTGTTCGAGTATGGACAACTGACGGTTCATCTTGTTGCTTAGATTAGGTATTTATCTTCAGAGTTCTTAAAGAATGAATTCTAGTGTTTCAAGGTGATGTTCTTATCATCACCAAAGCTGATTGATCATCATCAATTTAGCTCTTGAATGCAATGTCCTGCTGAAGCTTGGCTAGCCATGTCTAATTCCTTTAGACTAAAGCTTTAGACTAACATTGCATGATTCCTGGAATTCTCAATAAGAATTTTGATACCTTTATTTTCCTTTTCACTTAATTTTCGAAAAATCCAAAAAAATTACAAAATCATAAAAACCAAAAATATTTCTTGTTTAAGTCTAGTGTCTCATTTTAAGTTTGGTGTCAATTGCATGTTTCTGTTCTTCTGGCATTTTTCAAATTCATGCATGTGTCTTCAATAATCTTCAAGTTGTTCTTGATGATTTCCTTGTTTTGATCTTTGAATTATATTGACTTGAGTGTTTTGTTATTTCTCATGTGCATTCTTATTTTGTTAGTGTCAATAGTATACAAACTGCTAAGTTTGGTGTCTTGCATGCATTGTTATTTGATTTTAGTTGCATTTTGATTATTCCTCATTATTAAAAATCCAAAAATATTTTTAATTTGTGTCTTTTCAAGTCAATAATACAGAGAATTGAAGATTCAGAACATACTGCAGAGGAATTATACAGAAAAAGCTGGGCATTCAAAAATGCCCAGTGAAGAAGACAGACTGGCGTTTAAACGCCAGCCAGGGTGCCTGGCTGGGCGTTTAACGCCCAAAAGGGTAGAGTTTTGGGCGTTAAACGCCAGAATGTGCACCATTCTGGGCGTTTAACGCCAGGATGGCACAAGAGGGAAGATTTTGTTTTTCAAATCAATTTTTTTTCAAGTTTTCAAAGTTTTTCAAAATCAAATATTTTTCAAATCAAATCTTTTCAATCAAATGTTTTCAAAATCAATTTCTTTCCTTTTTCAAAGATACTTACTAACAATTAATGATTTGATTCAAAATTTCAAGTATGTTGCCTTTTCTGTTGAGGAAGGTTTAATTTTTGAATCATATCTTTTCTTGTTAGGCAAGTCATTAATTTTTAAAATCAAATCTTTTTTTAAAATGTTTTTCAAATCATATCTTCTCAATCACATCTTTTTAAAACCATAACTTTTCAATCATATCTTTTTAATCACATCTTTTTCAAAATAAGTTTTCAATCAAATCTTTTTAATTTCTAATTTCAAAATCTTTTTCAAAAATCACTTGATCTCTTTTCCACTTTGAGTTTTCGAAAATTATCAATCAATTTTTCAAAATGTTTTTAAAATCTTTTACTTAATTTTGGAAAATTACTTCCCTTCTTCTCACATCCTTCTATATATGGACTAACACTATTCCTTAATGCAAAATTTGAACTCTATCCTCTTGATAAGTTCGAATTTTCTACTTCTGCCTTCTATTTTTCTGTTCCTCTGACACCTCAGGGAATCTCTATACTGTGACATAGAGGATTCCATAGTTTCTTGTTCTCTTCTCTTTCATATGAGCAGGAACAAAGACAAAGGCATTCTTGTTGAAGCTGACCCTGAACCTGAAAGAACCTTGAAGCGAAAGCTAAGAGAAGCTAAGGCACAACTCTCTGTTGAGGACCTGACCGAATTCTTCAAAGAAGAAGAATCCATGGCAGCCGAAAACAACAACAATGCCAACAATGCAAGAAAAGTGCTGGGTGACTTTACTGCACCTACTCCCGACTTCTATGGGAGAAGCATCTCTATCCCTGCCATTGGAGCAAACAACTTTGAGCTTAAGCCTCAATTAGTTTCTCTAATGCAACAGAATTGCAAGTTCCATGGACTTCCATTGGAAGATCCTCATCAGTTCTTAGCTGAATTCTTGCAAATCTGTGACACTGTCAAGACTAATGGGGTTGACCCTGAGGTCTACAGACTTATGCTATTCCCTTTTGCTGTAAGAGACAGAGCTAGGATATGGTTGGACTCACAACCTAAAGAAAGCCTGGACTCTTGGGAAAAGCTAGTCAATGCCTTCTTGGCAAAGTTCTTTCCACCTCAAAAATTGAGTAAGCTTAGAGTGGAAGTCCAAACCTTCAGACAGAAGGATGGAGAATCCCTCTATGAAGCTTGGGAAAGATACAAACAATTGATCAGAAAGTATCCATCTGATATGCTTTCTGAATCGAGCATCATAGGTATTTTCTATGATGGTCTCTCTGAACTATCCAAGATGTCTTTGGATAGCTCTGCTGGAGGATCTCTTCATTTGAAGAAGACGCCTACAGAGGCTCAAGAGCTAATTGAAATGGTTGCAAATAACCAATTCATGTACACTTCTGAAAGGAATCCTGTGAACAATGGGACAAATCAGAAGAAAGGAGTTCTTGAGATTGATACTCTGAATGCCATTCTGGCTCAGAATAAAATATTGACTCAACAAGTCAATTTGATTTCTCAAAGTCTGTCTGGAATGCAAAATGCACCAAGCAGTACTAAGGATGCTTCATCTGAGGAAGAAGCCTATGATCCTGAGAACCCTTCAATGGAAGAGGTGAATTACCTAGGAGAACCCTATAGGAACACCTATAATTCTTCATGGAGAAATCACCCAAATTTCTCATGGAAGAATCAAGAGAGACCTCAACAAGGTTTCAACAACAATAATGGTGGAAGAAACAGGTTTAGCAATGGCAAGCCTTTTCCATCATCTTCTCAGCAACAGACAGAGAACTCTAAGCAGAACCCCTCTGACTTAGCAACCATGGTCTCTGATCTAATCAAGACCACTCAAAGTTTCATGACTGAAACAAGGTCCTCCATTAGGAATTTGGAGGCACAAGTGGGACAGCTGAGCAAGAAAATCACTGAACTCCCTCCAAGCACTCTTCCAAGCAATACAGAAGAAAATCCAAAAGGAGAGTGCAAGGCCATCAACATGGCCAAATTTGGAGAGGAAGGAGAGGAAGTGAACGCCACTGAGGAAGACCTCAATGGGCGTGCACTGACCTCCTCTGAGTTCCCCAATGAGGAACCATGGGAATCTGAGGCTCAAAATGAGACCATAGAGATTCCATTGGACTTACTTCTGCCTTTCATGAGCTCTGATGAGTATTCTTCTTCTGAAGAGGAAAAGTATGTCACTGAAGAGCAAGTTGCTAAATACCTTGGAGCAATCATGAAGCTAAATGACAAGTTATTTGGAAATGAGACTTTGGAGGATAAACCTCCTTTGCTCACCAAAGAACTGGATGACTTGTCTAGGCAGAAATTACCTCAAAAGAAACAAGATCCTGGGAAGTTTTCCATACCTTGTACCATAGGCACCATGACCTTCAAGAAGGCTCTGTGTGACTTAGGGTCAAGTGTAAACCTCATGCCTCTCTCTGTAATGGAGAAACTAGGGATCTTTGAGGTACAAGCTGCAAGAATCTCATTAGAGATGGCAGACAATTCAAAGAAACAAGCTCATGGACTTGTAGAGGATGTTTTGGTGAAGATTGAAGACCATTACATCCCTACTGATTTCATAATCCTAGAGACTGGAAAGTGCATGGATGAATCTATCATCCTTGGCAGACCCTTCCTAGCCACAGCAAAGGCTGTGATTGATGTTGATGGAGGTGAACTGATCATTCAAGTGAATGAAGAATCCTTTGTGTTTAAGGCTCAAGGATATCCCTCTGTCACCATGGAGAAGAAGCATGAAGAGCTTCTCTCAAATCAGAGTCAAGCAGAGCCCCCACAGTCAAACTCTAAGTTTGGTGTTGGGAGGCCACAACCAAACTCTAAGTTTGGTGTTGAACCCCCACATTCAAACTCTAAGTTTGGTGTTGGGAGGTTCCAACATTGCTCTGAGTATCTGTGAGGCTCCATGAGAGCCCTCTGTCAAGCTACCGACATTAAAGAAGCGCTTGTTGGGAGGCAACCCAATGTTATATTTTATATATTTTCCTTTGTTATTTTATTTTATTTTGTAGGTTGATGATCATAAGAAGTCACAAAATCAATTGAAAAAGCAAAAACAGAATGAAAAACAGGAAGAAAAATAGCACACCCTGGAGGAAGAACTCACTGGCGTTTAAACGCCAGTGAGGGTAGTAGTTGGGCGTTTAACGCCCAGTCTGGCACCATTCTGGGCGTTTAACGCCAGAAAGGGGCACCAGACTGGCGTTAAACGCCAGAAAAGGGCAAGAACTTGGCGTTAAACGCCAGAAATGGGCACCAGCCCGGCGTTTAACGCCAGAATTGGCTCAAAACGTGATTTTGCATGCCATTTGGTGCAGGGATGACTTTTCCTTGACACCTCAGGATCTGTGGACCCCACGGGATCCCCACCAACCCCACCACTCCCTCTTTTCTTTACCCATTCACCAATCACCTTAACACCTCTTTCCCAAAAACCCCCACCTATCAAATCCCACTATCATCTTCACCCCTTCATTTTCACTACGTCTTCCCCTTTTGGCCGAACCACAAAGCCATCTCCCTCTCCTCTATTTCTTCTTCTTCTAATCTCTTCTTTCTTCTTTTGCTCGAGGACGAGCAAACCTTTTCAGTTTGGTGTGGTAAAAGCATTGCTTTTTGTTTTTCCATAACCATTTATGGCATCCAAGGCCGGAGAAACCTCTAGAAAGAGGAAAGGGAAGGCAAAAGCTTCCTCCTCCGAGTCATGGGAGATGGAGAGATTCATCTCAAGGGTGCATCAAGACCACTTCTATGAAGTTGTGGCCATGAAGAAGGGTCAACTTTGATCAAAGGTTGGACTAAGTCCTCACAGACATTTGTGAAGAGGGCGCTCAATGGAAGAGAGATTCAAGAGGAAAGCCGATTCAACTGAGAAAGCATGACCTCAAGCCCATCACTAAGAAAAGGATGGAGCAAACAAGAAACCCCTCTCATCAAGAGATCCCTGAGATGCCTCAAGGGATGCACTTTCCTGCATAAGACTATTGGGAGTAACTAAAACACCTCCCTAGGAGAATTGAGTTCCAACATGGGACAACTAAGGGTGGAGCACCAAGAACATTCCATCATCCTCCATGAAATTAGAGAAGATCAAAGAATCATGAGAGAGGAGCAACAAAGACAAGGAAGAGACATTGAGGAGCTCAAGCACTCCATAAGATCTTCAAGAGGAAGAACAAGCCGCCATCACTGAGGTGGACCCGTTCTTTAATCTCCTTGTTCTTTATTTTTTCTGTTTTTCGAAAATTATGCTTTATGTTTATCCATGTTTGTGTCTTATGATCATTAGTGTCTTAGTGTCTATGCCTTGAAGTTATGAATGTCCTATGAAATCCATCACCTTTCTTAAATGAAAACTGTTTTTATTACAAAAGAACAAGAAGTACAGGATTTCGAATTCATCTTTAAAACTAGCTTAATTAGTTTGATGTGGTGACAATACTTTTTGTTTTCTGAATGTATGCTTGAACAGTGCATATGTCTTTTGAATTTGTTGTTCATGAATGTTAAAAATTGTTGGCTCTTGAAAGAATGATGAAAAAGGAGACATGTTACTGAGAATCTGAAAAATCATTAAAATGATTCTTGAAGCAAGAAAAAGCAGTGAATACAAAAAAAAAAAAGAGAAGGAGAAAAGCGAAAAAAAAAGGGGAAAAAGAGAAAAAGAAAAAAAAAAGAAAGAAATAAAGTTGTGATCCAAGGCAAAAAGAGTGTGCTTAAGAACCCTGGACACCTCTAATTGGGGACTCTAGCAAAGCTGAGTCACAATCTGAAAAGGTTCACCCAATTATGTGTCTGTGGCATGTATGTATCCGGTGGTAATACTGGAAGACAGAGTGCTTTGGGCCACGGCCGAGACTCATAAAGTAGCTGCGTTCAAGAATCATCATACTTAACTAGGAGAATCAATAACACTATCTGGATTCTGAGTTCCTAAAGAAGCCAATCATTCTGAATTTCAAAGGATAAAGTGAGATGCCAAAACTGTTCGGAGGCAAAAAGCTACTAGTCCCGCTCATCTAATTTGGAGCTAAGTTTCATTGATAATTTGGAGTCTATAGTATATTCTCTTCTTTTTATCTTATTTGACTTTCAGTTGCTTGAGGACAAGCAACAATTTAAGTTTGGTGTTGTGATGAGCGGATAATTTGTACCCTTTTTGGCATTGTTTTTAGTATGTTTTTAGTAGTTTTAGTTGAGTTCTTAGTATATTTTTATTAGTTTTTAGCTAAAATTCACTTTTCTGGACTTTACTATGAGTTTGTGTGTTTTTCTATGATTTCAGGTATTTTCTGGCTGAAATTGAGGTACCTGAGCAAAAATCTGATTCAGAGACTGAAAAGGACTGCATATGCTGTTGGATTCTGACCTCCCTGCACTCGAAGTGGATTTTCTGGAGCTACAGAAGCCCAATTGGCGCCCTCTCAATGGCGTTGGAAAGTAGACATCCTGGGCTTTCCAGAAATATATGATAGTCCATACTTTGCCCAAGATTTGATGGCCCAAATTGGCGTTCAAAGTCACCCTCAGAAATTCCAGCGTTAAACGCCGGAACTGGCACCAAAATGGGAGTTAAACGCCCAAACTGGCATAAAAGCTGGCGTTTAACTCCAAGGAGAGTCTCTACACGAAAAATGCTTCATTGCTCAGCCCAAGCACACACCAAGTGGGCCCGGAAGTGGATTTTTATGTCATTTACTCATCTTTGTACACCTTAGGCTACTAGTTTTCTATAAGTAGGACCTTTTACTATTGTATTTGATCATCTTCTGATCTTTGGATTATTTTTAGATCCTTTGATCATCTTCGGACATCTAGTTCTTAGATCATTTGGGGGCTGGCCTCACGGCCATGCCTAGACCTTGTTCTTATGTATTTTCAACGGTGGAGTTTCTACACACCATAGATTAAGGTGTGGAGCTCTGCTGTACCTCGAGTATTAATGCAATTACTATTGTTCTTCTATTCAATTCCGCTTGTTCTTTGTCCAAGATATCACTTGTTCTTCAACTTGATGAATGTGATGATCCGTGACACTCATCATCATTCTCACTTATGAACAAGGTGACTGACAACCACTTTTGTTCTACAAGCAACCAAGGCTCTAGTGTTTATCTCTTGGATTCTTTAACCGGAATCTTCGTGGTATAGGCGAGAACTGATGGCGGCATTCAAGAGAATCCGGAAGGTCTAACCTTGTCTGTGGTATTCTGAGTAGGATTCAATGATTGAATGACTGTGACGTGCTTCAAACTCCTAGCAGGCGGGCGTTAGTGACAGACGCAAAAGAATCACTGGATTCTATTCCGGCCTGACCGAGAACCGACAGCTGATTAGCCATATGCTGTGACAGAGCATAGGAACATTTTCACTGAGAGGATGGGAGGTAGCCACTGACAACGGTGAAACCCTTGCATAAGCTTGCCATGGAAAGGAGTAAGAAGGATTGGATGAAGACAGTAGGAAAGCAGAGAGACGGAAGGGAAGGCATCTTCATACGCTTATCTGAAGCTCTCACCAATGATATACATAAGTATCTCTATCTTTATCTTTATGTTTTATTCATCATCTATACCCATTTGAGTCTGCCTGACTGAGATTTACAAGGTGACCATAGCTTGCTTCATACCAACAATCTCCGTGGGATCGACCCTTACTCGCGTAAGGTTTATTACTTAGACGACCCAGTGCACTTGCTGGTTAGTTGTGCGAAGTTGTGTTTATGCCATGGTATTGAGCACCAAGTTCTTTGGAGCCATTACTAGGGATTATTTGAGTTGTAGTGATCACAATTTCGTGCACCAAAAATACATAAGAACAAGGTCTAGGCATGGCCGAATGGCCAGCCCCCATGATCTAAGAACTAGACGTCCAAAGATGATCCTAAAATCGAAAATGATCAAAAGATGTAAATACAATAGTAAAAGGTCCTATTTGTAGAGAACTAGTAGCCTAGGGTTTACAAAGATGAGTAAATGACATAAAAATCCACTTCCGGGCCCACTTGGTGTGTGCTTGGGCTGAGCATTGAAGCTTTTATGTGTAGAGACTTTTCTTGGAGTTAGACGCCAGCTTTTCTGCCAGTTTAGGCCATCAAATCTCGGGCAAAGTATGGATTATTATACATTGCTGGAAAGCCTAGGATGTCTACTTTCCAACGCCCCTAAGATCGCGCTAATTGGGCTTCTGTAGCTCCAGAAAATCCACTTTGAGTGCAGGGAGGTCAGAATCCAACAGCATCTACAGTTCTTTTCATCCTCTGAATCAGATTTTTGCTCAGGTCCCTCAATTTCAGCCAGAAAATACCTGAAATCACAGAAAAACACACAAAATCATAGTAAAGTCCAGAAAAGTGAATTTTAACTAAAAACTAATAAAAATATAATAAAAACTAACTAAAACATACTAAAAACATACTAAAAACAATGCCAAAAAGCGTATAAATTATCCACTCATCAGTTGCCTCCCAGTAAGCACTTCTTTATTGTCTTTAGCTGGACCTTACTGAGCCTTAATCTAGTCTCAATTATGAGCATTCTTGCTCAAAATTGCTTTCAAGATAATATTTGACTCTCTGTCCATTAATAATAAACTTTTGGTCAGAATCAATATCCTGAAGCCCTACATATCCATATGGTGACACACCTGTAATCACATATGGTCCTCTCTACCGGGATTTTAGTTTCCCAGGGAATAGCCTGAGCCTAGAGTTAAACAACAAAACCTTTTGTCCTGGCTTAAAGACTCTGGATGACAGGTTCTTATCATGCCATCTTTTTGTTTTCTCCTTGTAAATTTTGGCATTTTCAAAAGTATTGAGTCTGAATTCCTCTAGCTCATTCAGCTGGAGCAATCTTTTCTCTCCAGCTAATTTGGCATCAAGGTTTTGGAATCTGGTTGTCCAGTAGGCTTTATGCTCCAGTTCCACGGGCAGGTGACAGGCTTTCCCAAACACAAGCTGGTATGGAGAGGTTCCTTGTATGCCTATAGAGCATCATCTAAGCTCTTTGCCCAATCCTTTCTACGGGAAATTACAGTCCGTTCTAGAATTCTTTTTAGTTATCTATTAGAGACTTCAGCTTACCCATTGGTCTGTGGATGATATGGAGTTGCCACCTTTTGGCTAATTCCATATCGGACCATGGCAGTATAAAGCTGTTTATTGAAAAAATGAGTGCCTCCATCACTGATTAGTGCTTTAGGGACACCAAATCTGCTAAAGATATATTTCTAGAGGAACTTTAGTATTGTCTTAGTATCGTTAGTGGGTGTTGCAATTGCCTCCACCCATTTAGATACATAGTCTACTGCCACCAGAATGTAAGTGTTTGAGTATGATGGTGGGAAAGGCCCCATGAAGTCAATACCCCATACATCAAACAACTCAATCTCTAAGATCCCTTGTTGAGTTATGGCGTAACCATGAGACAGATTACCATCTCTCTGGCAACTGTCACAGTTACGTACAAACTCTCGGGAGTCTCTATAGAGTGTAGGCCAGTAGAAGCCACATTGGAGGACTTTGGTGGTTGTTCGCTCACCTCCAAAATGTCCTCTATATTGTGATCCATGGCAATTGATGTGCGGAAAACGATCCGACACAAAACTCACCGGCAAGTGCACCGGGTCGCATCAAGTAATAAAACTCACGGGAGTGAGGTCGATCCCACAGGGATTGAAGGATTAAGCAATTTTAGCTTAGTGGTTGATTTAGTCAAGCGAATCAAGTATTGGTTGATTGATTTGTAATTAGCAGTAACTAAATTGCAAGGAATGTAAAAAGGGAAGGGTAAATTACAAGAAATTAAAGAGAATAGAAAATAAAAGTGCTGAATCTTAAAGAACAAGAAATTAAATGGCAGAAAATTAGAACGCAAGAAATATAAATTGCAGAATCTTAGAGTGCAAGAAACGTAAATGGCTTGAATTGTAAATGGGTCAGGGATGTGGGATTGCAAAAATTAAACAAAAGAACAGTAAATCTCAACATATAGAAGAGTAGAAGATGACTTGAATTGAACCAGACCTAGAATGGAAATGTAAATGAACTTGAAAAGCATTCAACAGAGAAAATAAAATGATAACTCCAGATCTCAGGACTCAAGAGACTAGATAGCCAAGTCTAGATCTCACTACCTTCCTTGATCCAAATTCAGAATTCAATTGCAAGAGAAGTAAAGATCAAACAGTAGAAAACTAAATTCAATTTGCAATTTCTCAAGAGTGCAGTGAAAATCAAAACAGAGAGAGATCTCAAGGTGAGATTGAGACAGAATTTCCTCAATTCTCAATACCCAAGACACAAGCAAGTATGTAGAAAAGAAAGCAAAAATAACCCAGAGGAAGAGAATTCAATTCTCCTTCCAGAAACTAACAACCAAAATGTAAAGTGAGCTCTCTACTGTAAGTATTAAAAATTCTAAAAGGAAAGCTCTCTGAAAAACTTAAATTCTAATCTATTTATACACTCTCTTCTAATGATCTTCAAGCCTTTAATTGGGCCCTTGGTCTTGATGGAATTGGGTTGACATAAGCCTTTGTTGATTGCTCTTGGTGTTGGGAAGAAATCCACTTGTGAACCGGACCATGAACCATTCACGTTTGAGTCAACGTTCGTTGACTCAAACGTCTTCGCGTGTAAAATTATGCAGCTAGGCCAAGGTGCTGTCATCCACGTTTGGCTCAATGTTTGAGGTCAAACGTGAGCTCAAACGTGGACCTTCCCATGCCTCTTTTCTAGCCAACGTTTGGCCCAACGTTTGAGGCAAACGTTGGCGCAAACGTTGGCCTCCCCTGGAACGTGTTATGGCAATGAATGCTAATGTTCATTCATTTATTCATTGGCAATTAAATATCATGCATGCATTCATTAATTAATTAATAAAGCCAATTGCATTAACGTTGAAAGGGCTTGATATGTTCTTTAGCCAATTGGCTTTAATATTGCATGCTTTTATTGGCTTTATTAATTAATGCCAATGTATTAACGTAGCATTCATTCTTTAATGATCAAATGCTTGATACATGCATTAATTTTTATTAGCAATGCTAATTAATGAACTTGAACGTTTATTCGTGTAATGCCATGATTCATTGGCTTGAATGCATGCATAAGGCATATATGTCATGCCAAGAGAAGATAGAATGAAATAGATAAGTATATATGTTCTTATTAGGCAGATAGTTAAATTTGGTCTATGGGGCTTTATGCAGATCAAAAGTAGCTCATTTATTACTTGCTGTCAAAACAAACAATGTTCCTTTAAGGGTTCACCAAGGTTGCTGCTATGACTCCTCACTTTTTGTTCATTTCCCTTGTTAGTTTTTCCTTTATTTCTTTTGCATTAAGAGCTTATTTCTTATTGAAGGCTTGGTGTCAAATGTTGTAGTGGCCTTTGGCCTAATTTTCTCAACATTTCTTCACCACAGACACATGGCTCACCTTTTTCTTCCTAGGATCATTGATACCTAGCATCTCTTTGGATCACTAAATGTTTTGTAGTTAGGTTGCTCTTTATTGTGGACTTTCAGTTGGCAATCCCAAATCAGTTGATCTAAGTTGCCAAGTTTTAAAATACTCCTTAGAACCTACTTGTCCAAGCATATCCTAGTACAAAAACACCACAGGCATGTGTCCTAGGGTCCAAGCTATTGGTGTTTAGCCTTATTGTTTATTTCTTTGCCAACTTTTGGCTTTTTCTTCTTCCTTTTCTTTCTGTTTTGATTTATTTCCAAGGGATTTTCAATAATTGAGAGATAATAGCAGCAAACTAGCTTAGGCTTTAAGTAACAAGTCATTTTGCAACATTTATTCTGTGAGCTATCAATTAAATCAAACACATACCACCACTAACTTTTATTCTACTTTTGCAACATTGAACAATTACCTTTCTAAACCAAACATCTCTCTTTTATTCAAACAGCAAGGGAAAACAAAACAAAGTATTTAAGTTGTTGAATGATGACACTTATTATGCAGATAGTTTATTCTTAGCTAACTACTAATGCAAACAAAAGGAATAGTAAAACATAAAGCGAATGGAGACATATCATGTTTCAGACATGCATCTTCCTTATTTAAGTAAAAATAAGAAAAGAAACTTCACCACCTCTATTTGTCAGGCATTTCCATTCTTTTGGATTTGCTGGATTCTCCCTTCTGTTTGCTCCTTGTAAGTCATAATGCAGATGTTCCCTGATTTGTTGGCTATTTTCCAGCATATTCCTCAAATGTTGCTTGCTTTTCAACTCCTTTAGGTATTCGGCTGATTTGCAAGACTTATTTGTGGGCTCTTGAACTTACTTTGGTGTGTGAACACCAAACTTAGTTCCTTGCCAATGCTTCTTATGCAACAAATTAGCTATATGCAAAATCTCTTTTTTTTTTTTCCAAAAGCAATAAAACTAATAACTAGAAAGCAGCAGAGTAGTCAACTAGTTTATCTGAATACTTGAAGCTAGCTTTGTGCAGGAAGTGAGAATGTGTTTTATGATGGGATTTTGGTGGAACACCAAACTTAGAATCCTTCATTCTCTCTTATATTATTTTGGTGTGCAACACCAAACTTAGCTTATTGTAATACAGATAAAGCTAATTGACCTTTTTATTAAAATAGCTATGAAAAGAAAACTACCTCAAGTTGGTTTGCCTCCCAACAAGCGCTCTCTTATTGTCACTAGCTTGACATTGAACCCTTATTTTATGGTGGTTGATGACTGTAGTGCCTCAACTTGTCCCCTCTGACTGTGAGCTTCTTCTTTGTCCCTTGGTGCTCAATTTTCACATGCTCAAGAGAGAGTACTTGGTTAACAGTGTAATGATCCTCAGTTCCCAGCTGCTGATATATTAGTTGCACCTTGTCGCCTTTGGAGAATCCTTCAGTTGGGATTTTTTTATTCTTCCACCCTTTGTGAGCCTTCTTCTTGTTTTTCTTCCTTTTTCTTGTTAACCTTTCTTCCTTGACAGCAGCTTTGGTTGTGGTACCTTCCTTCTTGTTTATCATCCTAATTCCTTTTTGAATTCCTTCTCCTCCTTCCACATGCTCATTCTTTTGCTCCCCTATGTTGTTGGTTGCTTGCCTTGGAAAATAGTCACTGACTACCTTGCTTCCCTCTTCACTAATTTGTGGTTCTGGAAACACTTTCAGGATAATGCTTTCCTCGTGCATCTTGAGAGTTAATTCTCCTTGCTCTACGTCTTTGATAGCCCTAGCAGTGGCTAAGAAAGGTCTCCCAAGTATGATGGAATCACTTTCATCCGTATCTGAATCTAAAACCACAATGTCTGCAAGATATATGAATTTGTCCACCTTGACTAGAAGGTTTTCAATCACACCCCTGGGGTGTACCACTGACTTATCCACCAGTTCTAGAGTCATTTGTATCGGTTTAACTTCCTTTATACACAACCTTTTCACCAAGGAAGAGGGTATTAAGTTGATACTCGCTCCTAGATCGCACATTGCCTTATTGATGGTTAATTACCCAATGGTGCAAGGCAGAAAGAAACTTCCAGGGTCTTCAAGCTTAGGGGGAAGCCCTTTTTGAATCAAAGCTCTGCATTCCTCAGTAAGCAGTATAATCTCTTTCTCATCCCAACTTCTTTTCTTGTTGATAAGCTCCTTCAAGAACTTAGCATATAGGGGCATTTGCTCAAGTGCTTCAGCCAAGGGAATGTTAATCTCCAGTTTCTTGAAAGTTTCAAGGAACTTATGAAAGTGTTGGTCCTTAGTCTCTTTGCTGAACCTTTGAGGATAAGGCAATGGAGGTGTGAAGTTCGCTCCCTGCCTGTGATCCTTGGTTGATTCTTTCATTGTTTCCTTTGAGTTGTGTGGTTGATTATCCTTCTCTTGAGCCTGATTGCGAGTTTGCTTGCTTGCTGTTACATCCTTATTATTGGTTTCCTCTTCTTCATCTTGTGTCTTGTCACCTTCCTCCTCTATTGGCCTCTTGCTGTTCTCCACTTGCTTCTTGGTAGTGTCATTGTTGCTTGTCGATGTTCTCCCACTTCTTAACTGTATCGCCTTGCACTCTTCCTTAGGATTTGGAATTGTGTCACTTGGCAGGGAACTTGATGGTCTTTCTGTGGTGATCTTTTTGGAGAGTTGACCAATTTGCCTTTCCATATTCTTCATGGAGGCTTCCTGGTTCCTTATTGTCATCTATTGGTGCTTCATCATTTTTTCCATTAGGAGCTCCAAGTTGGTAATTCTCTGAGAATCTTGTGAGATGGGTTGAGTGTGGGGTGTTGAGGGTTGAGGGTAAGTGTTTTGGCTGGAGGCTTGGTTGTTGGATGGATAATGGTTAGAGTTGGGGTAGTTGTGTTGGGGTTTTCTATAAGGGTTTTGGTTAGTTTGCTGCTGGTTGTGGTTTTGGTTGTTTCTTGAAGTGTTTGGGTTTGAGTTCCTCTGCCATGGTTGTTGGTTTTGGTTGTGATTATTGACGAATGAATTTTCTTGTCGGTATAGAATTTATCAAGTGATCAATCGTTAGTATAGTCTAGACCAACACAAAATCCATCATCAAACAAATCTACAATCTATAACCGAGAGTATTAATCTCCCGAGTCGTTCTCCCTTGGAATTGCCAAAGTGTGCATCTTATTGATTTAGTAAGCTTTGTTGAGTTCTTGAAGGTCTTAGCAAGTGATGGGAAACAAACAATCAATTATCAAAAGGACTTGACTTAGGGTTGGCATTAGAAATCTTTATCATTATAGTTCACTCAATGTTAACAACAATTAGGACTTACTTCATTTAGTCATCCCCTAAGTATAGAAGAAAGTCAAATGAAAACAATTAACTTGAGTCACAAGTTCTAGCTTCACCTCATGGGAATCTAGTTTTAGTGTACTCCAAGGCAATTGGCAAGCTCTAACTCCAAATCAACCCTTGATATAACTATTCAATTCATTCCAATGACCAAACCCTATGCCAAGTATAAGAGTTCTACTCCATAGCTAGCATTGACATTTTATCAAACATGTGATGAGCAAAAAGGAAAGTCATAATGAAATGAAGAGAAAGGTAGAATTAAGAAAATATTGCAACACAAGGAATTGGCAACAAGTATCAAAGAGCAACAATGATGATTAAACCTCAAACATCAATGAAATCCAAAATTCATAGAGTTGAATCCTAGATCCAAGGAATGTCAACAATTACAACTACAACTTGAAATTGGAAGAGAAAACCTATTACATGAACAAAGTGAAATAAAAGTTGCAATGGATCTCACCAAGGAATGAGTAAAAATCCAGAATTTTGATGAGGAAGAACCCTAGTGAAAGCTTGAGAGAAGTTGATGAATCTAGAGAGAAGTTGGAGTTTCTCTCTCTAACAATGTAACTAACCCCCCAAAAATATCTCCAAAAACTAGAAAATGAACTAAGTGTCCTCAACCTTTGCCCCCTTGGTCCTCTTAAGTCTTTTCCCGCCAAAGCACTCCTCAAAAGTTGGGATCTCTAACCAACTCCACGCCTAAGTCACGTGACTTTTAAAAAATCATTTTCGAACATCGGCGCGCACGCGCAAGGTACGCGTGCGCGCCCTGGATGCGGCTCTGGAGTGCGCGGAAGCGGAGTGTACGCGTACGCGTCCATGAAGATCTTGGCTTAGCCGCTACTCTAATCGGCTTGTGGCTTGGCTTGTGGCTTCGGCTTCACATTGCTCTCATCCGCGCGGGCGCGTCAGGTGCGCGCACGCGCCCATGCGGAAATTTCCAAAGCTTAATTCTCATGCTTCCTTCCTTTGCACCCTTCTTCCTTATCTTTTCCTATTCATTCCTAGTCCATGTCCTGAAACCACTTAGCACACGAGTCACGGCATCGAATGGCATCAAGGAGAGATTAGAAATGTGTCTATTTTAGTGCAAAATAAGCATGTTTTCCTTTATGAGGCAAAACTAGGAGAAGAATGCAAATCCTTATATTTTCATGCAGAAAATGTGTGAAATCATTGATAAACCCTTTGAATTTAGCACAAGATAAACCCTCAAAATGGGGTTTGTCAACCTCCCCACACTTAGATTCTAGCATGTCCTCATGCTTAGGGGAATGCAAAGGAACATAGAAGATTGAGGGTCACAAACGCATAGCACTTATGAAATGCAGCCTACTTATATGCATGCAACTACACTAATGCCGTTATCTACTTGGTTGGGAACAAATCAGCTTCCTTATGATATGTGCAAGCTCATGGGGTACAATGGTGGTCAATGCATAGATCTTGCCAAATTCTAAGCATCAAATGCAATTTATGCAACCTTGCATGAGGAATGCTCGCAAGAGCCGGGAATCAAAGGATTGAGCGTTGAACCCTTACCGGAAGTATTTGCACTCTAGTCGCTCAAGTGTTTAGGGTTAACTCTCTTAATTCTCCCCTAATCATGCTTTCTAAGATTTGTTCTTCTTCTAACAATCAACATGTATTTCATGCATGCATACATCTATCATGAGGTCTTCTCCTTAGGTTGTAATGGGGTTAGGGTCAAGGTAGGATCATATATGGCTAGCGGGCTTAAAACTTGGATCTTTGATGAACTTAAACCTTCCCACCTAACCTACATAATGACCTATACAATTAAGTGTTAATCTAACCACCCATTCCTCACTTTTTCACATACTCATGTCTTTCCTATTCATTTACCAACATTTATGCATTGACTTTTTTTTTTCATTGCTTTGCTTTGGGGCATTTTTGTCCCCTTTTATTGCTTTTCTTTTCCTTACTTTTTTTTCTTCATTTTTTTTTCCTCTTTTTTTTTTCTTTTTCTTTTCATATTATTTTGTCATATTTTTTTTTTCATTCCGTTTCTTTCTTCTTCTTATGCATAAGGACATCAATGCATGGAGTCTATACATTCAATCAAGACATGAGCATGTACCCAATTCATCAATATTTTCAGTAACAAAGCAAAACTACCCTTTTATCCACCCACTGTCCCAAAGTTCCCACACTTGAATGATACTCACATATACTAGCCTAAGCCGATCAAAGATCCAAATTAAGGACTTTCATTGTTTTCCGCTTTAAGGCTTGTAATGTGCTAAATTAAAGAACAAGTGGGTTAGTCGTAGGCTCAAATTGGTTAACAATGGAAGACAAAAGGTAGGCTATTTGGGTAAGTGGGCTAATGAAACGATGGCCTCAATCACATAAATGCATGATTACACAAAATAATGGACATAAAGAATGAAACAAAGCAAAGATTACAATCATGGAGGAGAGTAATGCACACAAGAAGGAAACTAAGTGGTTATAAGATGTAACCACACCCTTAGGCTCAAAACTCACTTGCTTGTGTTCTTTAGCTCAAACCATGTTCCAAAATACAATTCTTCATGCAATTTTGGCATCAAAGCATCTAAAAATTCTGCAGTGCCCCATGATTGTCCCCAAAGTGTTGGTTTCTTTAAGAAAGAATTCATTGTTCCAACCAAGTAGATTTATCATGCAGATGGTGTCAACTAAAACCTACTCATGCAACCTATCCTAATGTATTCAAACTTATTCAGATGTTACCTATGGAGATCGGTCGGCCGACCTCCCCACACTTAAAACTTAGCACGGTCCTCCGTGCTATCGGTTAGGCGCAGTGGTTGGTCGAACTCCGAGTGACCCACATCTCCGATTTCAAAGCTCTCGCCGCTTGAAGTTGCGGTGGATGTGGAGATATCGGGTTCCTCCATAGGTGGGGTGACTATGCTTAGGAGTTTCTTCACATGAGCATAGCGGCGTTGGTTACGCCGCTCATAACGGTCCAATTTCTTGTGAAGGTCCTCAAGGCGTTGGGCGGTCGATTTCTGAGAAGTAGATGAGGAGGTAGTGTTGCGAGTCGGTGGGGGTGGTCCAAAGTCCTTGGTGGCTTCCGGAGGCTTGAGGCATCTCTTGGTCGGAATGGTATCGCCGTCGACCGGAATTGGGGTTCTTCTATCCTTGGCCTCTCGGTTGACGCTGGCTTTTGCAACCAAGTCGGTCACCAAAGCGGGGAATGGGAGATTGCCTTTGGCATGAATGCGCCCCATGGATTGGCGGATGACATGCGAAATGTTGACCGGCTTCTCGGTTAAGATGCACCATATCAATAAAGCCAACTCGGCGGTGATGGATGACCCATGTGTACTTGGAAGCACATAGTGAGCTAGAATTTGGGCCCATGCCGTGGCTTCTTGAGTGAGGTGGCGAACATCTAAACCCTTGGGTCTTTGCTTGATGGTCCCCCGAATCCAATATGCGTCGGGTAGAGCAATGACGCCGAGGATCGCGCTCCAATCAAATGTGCGGTCATCGCATGTAGCCAAGACTTCTTCGTAGGCGTCATAGTCATCCGTTAATGGTGCAAGTCCAAGGACTTCTTGGATGGTTTCCACCGTGACTGACACTTGCTTTCGGCGCACAAAAATTGATTTGAGAAGGGGGGAGTGGTAGTTGGAGTAGAATTCCACTACCCATGAGAGGTTTGCCTCCTTTGGTTGCCGCAAGAGGAACTTCCATTGTCTCCGGTCAATGCGTGGCATCACAATCGGACGGAGGTGAGCCGGTAGGACTAGGAGGGGTTCCGGATGATAGTTCCTTTCGATCATTCTTGCGTAAACCAATTCGCAGTAGCGGTTGGGAAACTTGTTCGGATCCTTAGGAGGATTGTCCTTCTCAAGAGTATCAATGGGGCCCTTAGTCTTTCGTAAGAGTGGCTTGGCCCCTAGGTTGTGGTGCGCTTTATCGGAAGTTGGCTTCTTGGGAGCTTTCCCTTTGTTCTTTTTGATGACCATCCTATGAAAACAGAGAACGGGAAAAATATTAGACCCAAATAAGCGGCATTAGGCGATTATGTAAGGGAGAGTGATGCCATAGAATGTGGATATCATTGTCACATGACAGCTGCAACATGTAACTAAGATAATCATGAGAAGAGCAAGGCAAATCATATTCATATGGTCTAAGGATGATTTAAGCATGCAAGTAGGGAGCATGAGAAGCATATACCCTTAGGAACCACAAATGGAAAGCAAGTAAGAAAAATGGGGATGTGCCTAAAAGTGATAAATTGAGAGGCAAGTTAGTCAAAGTGGGCTCAAAAGTCAAGTATGCCTTTCATCGAACACTTGGTGTGCATCCTGTTGTAGTGTGTGATTGCAAGATGTGGAAAGCAATGTAGTAGCTCACAATCTACTATGAATGATTACAGTGCACAGTAATAGTAGAAAAGAAACAAGCAACACAACTCATCTATCAATGCAAGTGAAATGGAGACCTAAATGCCCATGAAGAGTTAAGGTGAGGGAGAGAGAGAGAAAAGAAGAGAAAATAAAAACAAAAATCTCCTTAAAGAAGTAATCAAATGAAAGAAGAAAGAGCTAACTAAAAGAGGTTAGAACTAAATGAGTGAGAGCCACAAGATATGGTGGCTTAGTATAGTACCTTGGGAGATGATGAGGAAAATGGGAGATGAGGTTGTGGTGTGGGTTGATGGGGAGTGGTGAAGAAGGTAGAGGGTGGTAGAATGAAGTGTAGAAGAGGGAATGGAGGGATTAGGGTGAGAAATGGGTGTTCCTCTTCTTTAAGTTGGATGAGTAGTAGAGTGTATGAGAGTAGGAGGGAAATGTGAAGTGAAAATGGAGGGGTGAGTGTGCCCCTTTATTTTTTTGTTGGCGCCGAACATCTGCGCGTGCGCGCACGGTGCGCGCTCGCGCAGCGAGACGAGGTGAAGAGGGACGCGCGCGCACGCTTTGCGCGAGCGCGCCCATGTGACTGGGCTGGGGGCATAAAGTAGGCACAGGGTTGGCACAACTCTCTGGTATATGTACCAGAAGTTGCTGCAGGTCCTTCGGCGCGCGCGCGCACCGTGCGCGCACGCGTCAGCGTGGTTGTGCCCCAGGCATGAAAGGGGCCTAGGGGGGGCTCAACTCTCTGTGAAATGGCTCAGAGAGGAGTGCAGGATCAAAGGGCGTGCACGCAGCGATGGCGCCCGCGCGCGGCTAGTGCTCGCAGTGTAAGAACGCGTGCGCGCCAAGTGCGTGCACGCGGCGGAGGTCTTGGGCTTGGGGCGTGGTGTAGGCCTGAGAAAGGCCTAACTCTCTGGAACATGTACCAAGAGTGCAGTAGGGCAATCGGCGCGGACGCTCGTAGCTCGCTTGCGCGTCAATTGGCAGACTTTGCCCAGCGGCGCGGACACGCCATGTGCGCGTACGCGCGAGCTTCCTGTGCTTCAGGCATGGTCCTGGCATGGTGTGGGCATAACTCTCGGGTAGATGTATGGGGGCTATGTTTCGCGATCTACGCGTTCGCGCGGTGACCTTCGAGTACCTTAAGGACGCGTACGCGCCAGGCGCGCGCACGCGCAGAGGGGGGTTGTTTTTCCTAATTATGCATGTGTCTATACCACTTTTGACATTACAACCTCCCCTTTCCACACAGCTGCCTAAGCACTATATCAGGGCATTTTACTTGGCACATCAGCAATGAATTAAACAAATGATGGAGAATTGACAATAAAATCTATCTAACAAACATAAAGTCAAGTGTCTATGTACAAAGCTCAAAGGAAGATCTTACCATGGTGGGGTGTCTCCCACCTAGCACTTTTGTTTAACGTCCTTAAGTTGGACTTTCGGTATCTCATTGTGCCTGTTCAAGAGTTGCATCCCTCAAGAGGAACACTTCAATCTCCTTGGAGTTCTTTCTTTGCTCACCATGATACAATTTGAGACGGTGTCCGTTTACCTTGAAGATGTCCGGGCTTATTGGGTGGCGCAAGTGGTAGACCCCATAAGGTTCTACCTTCTCCACTTGGTATGGTCCGTCCCACCTTGATCTGAGCTTCCCGGGTAGTAATCTCAACCTTGAATTGTAGAGAAGCACTAAGTCAGCGGTTCGGAACTCCTTTCTTCTAATGTGTTTGTCATGGATGGCTTTCAATTTTTCCTTGTAGAGCCTAGCATTGTCGTAAGCTTCTTGTCTCAAACATTCCAATTCCGCCAATTGAAGCTTTCTTTCTATGCCGGCCCCACCCAAGTTCATATTACACTCCTTTACGGCCCAATACGCTTTGTGCTCAATCTCCACTGGTAAGTGGCATGCTTTACCATATACAAGCCGGAAGGGGCTCATGCCGATCGGTGTCTTGTAGGCCGTCCGATACGCCCAAAGTGCATCGGAGAGTTTAGTGCTCCAATCTTTCCTATTCGGCTTCACAACCCTTTCCAAAACATGCTTGATTTCCCGGTTTGAGACTTCGGCTTGGCCGTTTGTTTGAGGGTGGTAGGCCGTGGCGACTTTGTGGATGATGCCATATTTCCTCATGAGGCCGTCTATTTTCTTGTTGCAAAAGTGTGATCCTTGGTCACTTATGATTGCTCTTGGGGCTCCAAAACGGCAAATGATATTATTCCTCACAAAAGAATACACCACGTTAGCGTCATCCGTTCGGGTGGGGATTGCCTCCACCCATTTTGACACATAATCGACGGCTAACAAGATGTAGAGAAAGCCATTGGAGTTTGGAAATGGTCCCATGAAGTCGATTCCCCATACATCAAAGATTTCACAGAAAAGCATATTTTGTTGGGGGATTTCGTCCTTCTTGGAAATATCTCCAAACCTCATACATTGGGGGCAAGATTTGCAATAGAGAGAAGCATCTTTGAGAAGAGTTGGCCACCAAAATCCACAATCAAGGACCTTTCTTGCCATCCTTTGGGTCCATAGTGACCACCCCCTTCGGAGGCATGGCAAGCGTCCAAGATTGCTTGGAATTCGGTTTGGGGTATGCACCGTCGCACTATTTGGTCCGCTCCACATCTCCACAAATAGGGATCATCCCAAATATAGTATTTGGATTCGCTTTTTAGCTTATCCTTTTTGTGTTTGTCAAGATTAGGAGGGAAGGTGCGTGAAACCAAATAGTTTGCGATTGGGGCATACCAAGGAACCACTTCCGAGATTGCGTGCAAGGTATCTAAAGGAAAGGAATCATTGATAGGAGTGGTGTCGCCTTTTGTGTTTTCAAGACGGCTTAAATGGTCCGCTACTAGGTTTTGGGAACCACTCCTATCTTTGATCTCCAAATCAAATTCTTGTAGCAAAAGTACCCAACGAATTAATCTCGGTTTTGATTCCTTCTTGGCCAACAAGTACTTTAGTGCCGCATGATCCGAGTACACCACTACCTTGGAACCAAGAAGATAAGCTCGGAACTTGTCCAAAGCAAAAACAATAGCTAGTAATTCCTTTTCGGTAGTAGTGTAGTTGGATTGGGCTCCATCTAATGTTTTGGAAGCATAAGCTATGACATAGGGAATCTTACCCTCGCGTTGTGCTAACGCGGCTCCAATCGCATAGTTTGAAGCGTCACACATGATTTCAAAAGGTTGAGTCCAATCGGGGCCTCGCACTATAGGAGCTTGTGTCAATGCTACTTTGAGTTTGTCGTATGCTTCCATACATTCCTTGCTTAGCTCAAATTCGACGTCTTTTTGTAGTAATCGAGAGAGAGGTAGGGCCACCTTGCTAAAATCTTTGATAAATCTCCGGTAAAATCCTGCATGTCCAAGAAAAGAACGGACTTCCCTCTCGGAGGAGGGGTAAGGTAAACTAGATATGACATTTATCTTTGCCGGATCTACGGAGATGCCTTCCTTTGATACTATGTGTCCCAAAACAATTCCTTGTTTGACCATGAAATGACATTTTTCAAAATTTAAAACAAGGTTTGTTTTGGTGCATCTCTCCAAGACTTTTTCAAGGTTACCTAAACAATGCTCAAATGAATCACCTTATACACTAAAGTCATCCATGAAAACTTCCATTGATTGCTCTAGAAAATCCGCAAATAGGCTCATCATGCATCTTTGGAACGTTGCCGGTGCATTGCATAGGCCAAATGGCATACGCTTGTAGGCATACGTTCCGAAGGGGCAAGTAAATGTGGTTTTTTCTTGATCTTCTAGAGCAATATGGATTTGGAAGTAACCGGAGTAGCCATCAAGAAAACAATAATATGATTTACCGGCTAATCGATCAAGCATTTGATCGATAAACGGTAGTGGAAAATGATCTTTTCTTGTGGCCGCATTCAATCTCCGGTAATCTATGCATACTCTCCAAGAATTTTGCACTCTTGTTGCTATGAGTTCACCACTTTCATTTTTGATTGTTGTCACTCCGGACTTTTTGGGCACTACTTGAACCGGGCTTACCCATTCGCTATCCGAGATAGGATAGATGATGTCCGCTTCAAGTAGCTTAGTGACTTCTTTCTTTACTACCTCAAGGATGGTTGGATTGAGTCTTCTTTGAGGTTGCCGGACCGGTCTTGCTCCTTCTTCAAGGAATATGCGGTGCTCGCATACTTTGGGGCTTATTCCCACTAGATCCGCCAAACTCCATCCGATTGCCTTTTTGTTTTTTCTCAATACATTCAGCAATTTCTCTTCTTGTTGAGGGGTTAGCTCTTGGGCAATTATCACGGGTAGCTCTTGGGCTTCATCAAGGTATGAATACCTTAAGTGAGGCGGTAGTGGCTTCAATTCCATCTTCTTGTCATTCCTTGGGGTTTGAGTTTGTGTGGTGTTTAGTTTGCTTGACTTTTCATTTGCTTCTTCATTCATACACTTCTCATCTAACTTTGCTAGATGTACTTCGGCCACTATGTTATCGATTGGGTCACACCGAAACAAAGAGTGGTTTTCCGGTGGATGCCTCATTGCTTCCTCTAGGCTAAAGCTTACAATTCTCCCATCTATTTCAAATGAGTAATTCCCCGAGTAAGCATCAAGCTTAAATCTAGAAGTTCTCAAGAATGGTCTTCCAAGTAGGATAGCCGATGCTCTCTCGGTTTCGCTTGATGGCATTTCAAGAACATAGAAGTCAATCGGAAACACCAACCCTTTTATATTCACCAATACATCTTCCGCAACACCCGCTACGGTTATTATACTCTTATCCGCTAAGACAAATCTTGCCGTCGACCTTTTTAGTTGTGGCAAGTTCAATAACCGGTAGACGGATAGTGGCATGATGCTAACACATGCTCCAAGGTCACACATTCAATCTTTAAAGTGGACTCCATTGATTGTGCAAGTAACCATGCAAGGACCCGGATCATCACACCTCTCGGGTAGTGTTCCCATTAAGGCGGAAATAGAGCTCCCCAATGGAATGGTTTCCAATTCAAGGATTCTATCCTTATGTATGCATAAGTCTTTGAGGAATTTAGCATATCTAGGAACTTGATGGATAGCATCAAAGAGGGGGATGGTTACCTCAACTTTCTTGAATACTTCCACCATCTTGGGGTCAAGTTCTATGCGCTTTTTAGCTTTCTTTGCAAGTATTGGGAATGGAAGTGGTTGAGCAACTTCCTCTTCCAAGGTTCTTTTGGCCTTGGGTGTCTCTCTTGTTGGTTGGACCTCATCCTCAACTATGACTTGTGGTGTCTCCTCTTCCACTACTTCTTCTATATTTACTTTCTCCTCTTCTTGAGCGGTTGTGATAGGGCTTGAATCCTTTGCTTCCTTCCCTTTTAGTTGCGTACCGGATCTAAGGGTAATGGCGTTGATGCCTCCCTTTGGATTTGGTTGAGGTTGAGAAGGAATGACACTTTGGATTGGGGGTTGAGGAGTGGAAGTTGATGGTGGATCCATGCGTGCAAGAAGAGCTTGTAGTGTAGAGGTGAGGCCGGTGAGACCGGAAGCAAGTGTGTTTTGTAGTTCCTTTTGGCCTTGGATAATGGTTCGGAGTGTTTCATCTTGGTTGGAGGGAGTGGTTGCATGTGTGAGTTGAGGAGCTTGTGATTGATTGGGTGGTGGTCTTTGATGTGGTGGTTGGTATGTTTGGTAGTTTCTTTGTGGGTTTTGTTGATTGTATGATTGATTTTGTGAGTTGTATGGTCGGTTTTGTGAGAAGTTTTGTGAATTGTTACTCCATCTTTGACCTCCTCCATTGTTGTTGTTGTCCCTATTCCCTTGTTGATAGTTGTCTCTCCAATTTTGATTATTGTGTCCACTTCCTTGGTTGTGGCTTCCTCCTCCTTGATAAGAGTACCCTTGGGTAGGATTACCGCTTTGGTAGTATCCTTGATTGGGGCGATCATAGAAATTGTGGGTAGCCGCCAAGGTATTGTCTTCTTGAAGGCTTGGGCACTCATCCGTGTAGTGACAATAGCAAGAGCAAATACCACATACTCTTTGAGGGACCAATTGTTGGTTATGTTGTGGAGGCGGTGGAGGGTGTTGTTGTTGGTATGATTGAGGTTGTGGTTGTTGTTGGTTCAATTGGAGTTGCTTCAAGATAGATGTCATCTCATTCAAGGATTGAGTTAGAGCGGTGGTTTCACTACTAGTTGATACCTCATTCACGGTCCTTGGACGGTTGACTCTTCGCCTCATATGTTGATTGGATTCGGCCAAGTCAATAATAAGTTGCCATGCCTCCTCCGCGGTTTTATATTTGGACAAAGAACCATTGCTAGAAGTGTCCAAGAGAGTTCTATCTTGCTCTCGCATCCCTTGACATATGTATCCGAGCAATACTTGAGTGTCAATCATGTGATTTGGGCATGCATCTAGTAGTTTGCGAAACCGTTCCTAATACTCATAGAGTGGTTCCGTTTCACCTTGCACAATACAAGACATTTCCTTCCTTAACCTATCCATCTTTTCCGGAGGTAGGAATTTATCCAAGAATCCCCTTCTAAGTAAGTCCCAATCGGAGGTAACTTCACTAGAGAGGGTATAGAACCATTCTTTAGCCTTGTCCTCAAGAGAGAAAGGGAAAGCAAACAACCATATAGCAACTTCATCGGACCCTTCCCGTCTAGTAGTTGAACATATGCGATGGAAGTCCTTGAGATGTCGAATAGGATCTTGTGCGGGAAGTCCATGAAACTTAGGTAGGAGGTTGATCAAAGCGGTCTTCAATTCAAAGTTAGCATTCAAATTGGGGTGAGTTACATGAAGGGGTTGAAGGACATAATCCGGTGCACCCGCTTCCTTGATGGTAACTCTCCTCGGAGCATCCATGGTATTAGTTCCTAAAACAAAAGAAGATTTGTTAGTGTGATTGATGGGGGTAGAATTAGTGCCTTCCTTGAGTGACGGTTCAATGTTCACTTCTAGTAAGGTGGTTGAGGTAATGAAAGCCTCTTCCCCTTTTCCAAACTTAAGCCGCCTCCGAGCTTGTCTAATATGAAGCAAAGTTCGTTCTATTTCCGGATCAAAAGGGACTAAGCTTGGATTTGGTTGTGAACGCGTCATGCAATGAAGGGAAGATGGAATTCATTGTAATGAATGAGGGGTTAGTCACTTGAATTATTCACAATGGAATGCAACTATGTACATCTATACATGCTTAATCCAAACAATAACATGGCACACTAAGCAAAATTCCCCGGCAACGGCGCCATTTTGACGAATGAATTTTCTTGTCGGTATAGAATTTATCAAGTGATCAATCGTTAGTATAGTCTAGACCAACACAAAATCCATCATCAAACAAATCTACAATCTATAACCGAGAGTATTAATCTCCCGAGTCGTTCTCCCTTGGAATTGCCAAAGTGTGCATCTTATTGATTTAGTAAGCTTTGTTGAGTTCTTGAAGGTCTTAGCAAGTGATGGGAAACAAACAATCAATTATCAAAAGGACTTGACTTAGGGTTGGCATTAGAAATCTTTATCATTATAGTTCACTCAATGTTAACAACAATTAGGACTTACTTCATTTAGTCATCCCCTAAGTATAGAAGAAAGTCAAATGAAAACAATTAACTTGAGTCACAAGTTCTAGCTTCACCTCATGGGAATCTAGTTTTAGTGTACTCCAAGGCAATTGGCAAGCTCTAACTCCAAATCAACCCTTGATATAACTATTCAATTCATTCCAATGACCAAACCCTATGCCAAGTATAAGAGTTCTACTCCATAGCTAGCATTGACATTTTATCAAACATGTGATGAGCAAAAAGGAAAGTCATAATGAAATGAAGAGAAAGGTAGAATTAAGAAAATATTGCAACACAAGGAATTGGCAACAAGTATCAAAGAGCAACAATGATGATTAAACCTCAAACATCAATGAAATCCAAAATTCATAGAGTTGAATCCTAGATCCAAGGAATGTCAACAATTACAACTACAACTTGAAATTGGAAGAGAAAACCTATTACATGAACAAAGTGAAATGAAAGTTGCAATGGATCTCACCAAGGAATGAGTAAAAATCCAGAATTTTGATGAGGAAGAACCCTAGTGAAAGCTTGAGAGAAGTTGATGAATCTAGAGAGAAGTTGGAGTTTCTCTCTCTAACAATGTAACTAACCCCCCAAAAATATCTCCAAAAACTAGAAAATGAACTAAGTGTCCTCAACCTTTGCCCCCTTGGTCCTCTTAAGTCTTTTCCCCCCAAAGCACTCCTCAAAAGTTGGGATCTCTAACCAACTCCACGCCTAAGTCACGTGACTTTTAAAAAATCATTTTTGAACATCGGCGCGCACGCGCAAGGTACGCGTGCGCGCCCTGGATGCGGCTCTGGAGTGCGCGGAAGCGGAGTGTACGCGTACGCGTCCATGAAGATCTTGGCTTAGCCACTACTCTAATCGGCTTGTGGCTTGGCTTGTGGCTTCGGCTTCACATTGCTCTCATCCGCGCGGGCGCGTCAGGTGTGCGCACGCGCCCATGCGGAAATTTCCAAAGCTTAATTCTCATGCTTCCTTCCTTTGCACCCTTCTTCCTTATCTTTTCCTATTCATTCCTAGTCCATGTCCTGAAACCACTTAGCACACGAGTCACGGCATCGAATGGCATCAAGGAGAGATTAGAAATGTGTCTATTTTAGTGCAAAATAAGCATGTTTTCCTTTATGAGGCAAAACTAGGAGAAGAATGCAAATCCTTATATTTTCATGCAGAAAATGTGTGAAATCATTGATAAACCCTTTGAATTTAGCACAAGATAAACCCTCAAAATGGGGTTTGTGAATTATCCCCCCATCTGAGGTTTGGGTGGTTCTTCCAGGATGGATTGTAGGTGTCACCATACACCTCATTTGATCCTTAGTTGTGCATATACTGCACTTGCTCTTGTTGTTGTTCTTCTTGGTTCTCCTCACTCTGCCCCCAAGGAGTTGTTGGTTGGCTGTGGCACTCACTGATGCTACTTGTAGGCCATCAATTCTTTTGACCATTTGCTCAAATTGTTGCTGAATCTGCTGCTGCATCATTTTGTTTTGAGCTAGGATTGAATCCACTCCTTCCAGCTCCATTACTCCTCTTCTTTGTGATGGTTGGCGTTGCCTTTGATGAGCAAAGAAATACTGGTTATTAGCCACCATGTCAATGAGGTTTTGAGCCTCTTCTGCAGTTTTCATCAGTTGTAATGATCCTCCAGCTGAGTGATCAAGTGCCTCTTGAGCCTTTAGAGTGAGCCCTTCATAGAAGTTCTGCAGCTTGTCCCATTCAGTGAACATCTCTGGTGGACATTTCCTTAGCAGAGCTTTATATCTTTCCCATGCCTCATATAGATTTTCAGCATCCATTTGTGTGAATGTCTGCACCTCGGTCTTCAACCTAATGATCCTTTGAGGGGGTAAAACTTGGCAAGGAACTTGGTTACCAAATCATCCCAATTGTTGATGCTGTCTCTTAGGAAGGATTCCAACCATTGAGTGGCTTTGTCTCTGAGAGAGAATGGGAATAGCAGTAGCTTGTAGCTGTCAGGAGGCACACCATTAGTTTTGACAGGGTCACAAATCCTCAAGAAGGTGGACAAGTGTTGGTTGGGGTCTTCAAGTGGTCCTCCTCCATAAGAGCAATTATTTTGAACCAAGGTGATGAGTTGTGGCTTTAATTCGAAGTTGTTTGAATTTACATTTGGAGTTAAGATGCTGCTTCCACAGTGTCTGGGATTTGCAAATGTGTAAGAGGCCAAAACTCTCCTCTGTGGTGGATTGTTGTTGTTGTTGGCTGCTCCCCCTGGTGGATTGGGATTAGATGGATCTCCTTCCATCTCGTGATATTCTTCCTCAGATTCTTCCTCTCCAACAATGTCTTTCCCTCTTTCAGCTCTTCTTAATCTCCTGAGAGTTCTCTGGTCAGCTTCAGATAAAATAGGAGTAGCTCTCCCTGTACCTAACATACAAACAAAACAAGAGAAACACACAACCAGTGACACTTCAATCTATTGCTAGAATGAAGTTTTAGTTAGCTTAAGCAAAAATTCAAACAGTTAGAGGGTTAGTCAAAAATTAAAGAAGTAGAAAAGAAAAAATACTTGATCTAGATCTCCACTTCACTTAATCACTGTCAATCTAATTCAATCCCTGGCAACGGCGCCAAAAACTTGATGTGCGGAAAACGATCCGACACAAAACTCACCGGCAAGTGCACCGGGTCGCATCAAGTAATAAAACTCATGGGAGTGAGGTCGATCCCACAGGGATTGAAGGATTAAGCAATTTTAGCTTAGTGGTTGATTTAGTCAAGCGAATCAAGTATTGGTTGATTGATTTGTAATTAGCAGTAACTAAATTGCAAGGAATGTAAAAGGGGAAGGGTAAATTACAGGAAATTAAAGAGAACAGAAAATAAAAGTGCTGAATCTTAAAGAACAAGAAATTAAATGGCAGAAACTTAGAACGCAAGAAATGTAAATTGCAGAATCTTAGAGTGCAAGAAACGTAAATGGCTTGAATTGTAAATGGGTCAAGGATGTAGGATTGCAAAAATTAAACAAAAGAACAGTAAATCTCAACACATAGAAGAGTAGAAGATGACTTGAATTGAACCGGATCTAGAAGGGAAATGTAAATGAACTTGAAAAGCATTCAATAGAGAAAATAAAATGATAACTCCAGATCTCAGGACTCAAGAGACTAGATAGCCAAGTCTAGATCTCACTGCCTTCCTTGATCCAAATTCAGAATTCAATTACAAGAGAAGTAAAGATCAAACAGTAGAAAACTAAATTCAATTTCCAATTTCTCAAGAGTGCAGTGAAAATCAAAACCGAGAGAGATCTCAAGGTGAGATTGAGACAGAATTTCCTCAATTCTCAACACCCAAGACACAAGCAAGTATGTAGAAAAGAAAGCAAAAATAACCCAGAGGAAGAGAATTCAATTCTCCTTCTAGAAACTAACAACCAAAATGTAAAGTGAGCTCTCTACTGTAAGTATTAAAAATTCTAAAAGGAAAGCTCTCTGAAAAACTTAAATTCTAATCTATTTATACACTCTCTTCTAATGATCTTCAAGCCTTTAATTGGGCCCTTGGTCTTGATGGAATTGGGTTGACATAAGCCTCTGTTGATTGCTCTTGGTGTTGGGAAGAAATCCACTTGTGAACCGGACCATGAACCATTCACGTTTGAGTCAACGTTCGTTGACTCAAACGTCTTCGCGTGTAAAATTATGCAGCTAGGCCAAGGTGCTGTCATCCACGTTTGGCTCAATGTTTGAGGTCAAACGTGAGCTCAAACGTGGACCTTCCCATGCCTCTTTTCTAGCCAACGTTTGGCCCAACGTTTGAGGCAAACGTTGGCGCAAATGTTGGCCTCCCCTGGAACGTGTTATGGCAATGAATGCTAATGTTCATTCATTTATTCATTGGCAATTAAAAATCATGCATGCATTCATTAATTAATTAATAAAGCCAATTGCATTAACGTTGAAAGGGCTTGATATGTTCTTTAGCCAATTGGCTTTAATATTGCATGCTTTTATTGGCTTTATTAATTAATGCCAATGTATTAACGTAGCATTCATTCTTTAATGATCAAATGATTGATACATGCATTAATTTTTATTAGCAATGCTAATTAATGAACTTGAACGTTTATTCGTGTAATGCCATGATTCATTGGCTTGAATGCATGCATAAGGCATATATGTCATGCCATGGCTTCATGGTAATGGACCACGCTTTTTCCTTCCTTAGGCCACGCTTCCATTGTTTCTTTCTTTTCTTCGCCTACAAGTAATCAAAACAACCAATCAAAGTATCACAAAATTCACAAAGCTTAAAATTCTTTTAAAAACCAATTAATTTTAGCTTAAACCTCATGATTTTGTGTCAATTAAAGGGTGGTTGATTGATTCAAAGAAGTCATGCATTTCCAGTCCAAATTACTTACTTAGAATGCAAGAAAGTGCATAAAACCAAATAAAAATAAAGAAAAAGGCTAGTAAAACTAGGCTATGATGACTTGTCATCACAACACCAAACTTAAAACTTGCTTGTCCCCAAGCAAGCATCAAGCATAAGAGAAGATAGAATGAAATAGATAAGTATATATGTTCTTATTAGGCAGATAGTTGAATTTGGTCTATGGGGCTTTATGCAGATCAAAAGTAGCTCATTTATTACTTACTGTCAAAACAAACAATGTTCCTTTAAGGGTTCACCAAGGTTGCTGCTATAACTCCTCACTTTTTGTTCATTTCCCTTGTTAGTTTTTCTTTTATTTCTTTTGCATTAAGAGCTTATTTCTTATTGAAGGCTTGGTGTCAAATGTTGCAGTGGCCTTTGGCCTAATTTTCTCAACATTTCTTCACCACAGACACATGGCTCACCTTTTTCTTTCTAGGATCATTGATGCCCAGCATCTCTTTGGATCACTAAATGTTTTGTAGCTAAGTTGCTCTTTATTGTGGACTTTCAGTTGGCAATCCCAAATCAGTTGATCTAAGTTGCCAAGTTTTAAAATACTCCTTAGAACCTACTTGTCCAAGCATATCCTAGTACAAAAACACCACAGGCATGTGTCCTAGGGTCCAAGCTATTGGTGTCTAGCCTTATTGTTTATTTCTTTGCCAACTTTTGGCTTTTTCTTCTTCCTTTTCTTTCTGTTTTGATTTATTTCCAAGGGATTTTCAATAATTGAGAGATAATAGCAGCAAACTAGCTTAGGCTTTAAGTAACAAGTCATTTTGCAAAATTTATTCTGTGAGCTATCAATTAAATCAAACACATACCACCACTAACTTTTATTCTACTTTTGCAACATTGAACAATTACTTTTCTAAACCAAACATCTCTCTTTTATTCAAACAGCAAGGGAAAACAAAACAAAGTATTTAAGTTGTTGAATGATGACACTTATTATGCAGATAGTTTATTCTTAGCTAACTACTAATGCAAACAAAAGGAATAGTAGAACATAAAGCGAATGGAGGCATATCATGTTTCAGACATGCATCTTCCTTATTTAAGAAAAAATAAGAAAAGAAACTTCACCACCTCTATTTGTCAGGCATTTCCATTCTTTTGGATTTGCTGGATTCTCCCTTCTGTTTGCTCCTTGTAAGTCATAATGCAGATGTTCCCTGATTTGTTGGCTATTTTCCTGTATACTCCTCAAATGTTGCTTGCTTTTCAACTCCTTTAGGTATTCAGCTGATCTGCAAGACTTATTTGTGGGCTCTTGAACTTACTTTGGTGTGTGAACACTAAACTTAGTTCCTTGCCAATGCTTCTTATGCAACAAATTAGCTATATGCAAAATCTCTTTTTTTTTCCAAAAGAAATTAAACTAATAACTAGAAAGCAGCAGAGTAGTCAACTAGTTTATCTGAATGCTTGAAGCTAGCTTTGTGCAGGAAGTGAGAATGTGTTTTATGATGGGATTTTGGTGGAACACCAAACTTAGAATCCTTCATTCTCTCTTATATTGTTTTGGTGTGCAACACCAAACTTAGCTTCTTGTAATACAGATAAAGCTAATTGACCTTTTTATTAAAATAGCTATGAAAAGAAAACTACCTAAAGTTGGGTTGTCTCCCAACAAGCGCTCTTTTATTGTCACTAGCTTGACATTGAACCCTTCTTTTATGGTGGTTGATGACTGTAGTGCCTCAACTTGTCCCCTCTGACTGTGAGCTTCTTCTTTGTCCCTTGGTGCTTAATTTCCACATGCTCAAGAGAGAGTACTTGGTTAACAGTGTAATGATCCTCAGTTCCCAGCTGCTGATATATTAGTTGCACCTTGTCACCTTTGGAGAATCCTTCAGTTGGGATTTTTTTATTCTTCCACCCTTTGTGAGCCTTCTTCTTGTTTTTCTTCCTTTTTCTTGTTAACCTTTCTTCCTTGACAGCAGCTTTGGTTGTGGTACCTTCCTTCTTGTTTATCATCCTGATTCCTTTTTGAATTCCTTCTCCTCCTTGCACATGCTCATTCTTCTGCTCCCCTGTGTTGTTGGTTGCTTGCCTTGGAAAACAGTCACTGACTACCTTGCTTCCCTCTTCACTAATTTATGGTTCTGGAAACACTTTCAGGATAATGCTTTCCTCGTGCATCTTGAGAGTTAATTCTCCTTGCTCTACGTCTATGATAGCCCTAGCAGTGGCCAAGAAAGGTCTCCCAAGTATGATGGAATCACTTTCATCTGTATCTGAATCTAAAACCACAAAGTCCGGAGGATATATGAATTTGTCCACCTTGACTAGAAGGTTTTCAATCACACCCTGGGGTGTACCACTGACTTATCCACCAGTTCTAGAGTCATTTGTATCGGTTTAACTTCCTTTATACACAGCCTTTTCACCAAGGAAGAGGGTATTAAGTTGATACTCGCTCCTAGATCGCACATTGCCATATTGATGGTTAATTCCCCAATGGTGCAAGGCAGAAAGAAACTTCCAGGGTCTTCAAGCTTAGGGGGAAGCCCTTTTTGAATCAAAGCTCTGCATTCCTCAATAAGCAGTATAATCTCTTTCTCATCCCAACTTCTTTTCTTGTTGATAAGCTCCTTCAAGAACTTGGCATATAGGGGCATTTGCTCAAGTGCTTCAGCCAAGGGAATGTTGATCTCCAGTTTCTTGAAAGTTTCAAGGAACTTATGAAAGTGTTGGTCCTTAGTCTCTTTGCTGAACCTTTGAGGATAAGGCAATGGAGGTGTGAAGTTCACTCCCTGCCTGTGATCATTGGTTGATTCTTTCATTGCTTCCTTTGAGTTGTGTGGTTGCTTATCTTTCTCTTGAGCCTGATTGCGAGTTTGCTTGCTTGCTGTTACATCTTTATTATTGGTTTCCTCTTCTTCATCTTGTGTCTTGTCACCTTCCTCCTCTATTGGCCTCTTGCTGTTCTCCACTTGCTTCTTTGTAGTGTCATTGTTGCTTGTCGATGTTCTCCCACTTCTTAACTGTATCGCCTTGCACTCTTCCTTAGGATTTGGAATTGTGTCACTTGGCAGGGAACTTGATGGTCTTTCTGTGGTGATCTGTTTGGAGAGTTGACAAATTTGCCTTTACATATTCTTCATGGAGGCTTCCTGGTTCCTTGTTGTCATCTCTTGGTGCTTCATCATTTTTTCCATTAGGAGCTCCAAGTTGGTAATTCTCTGAGAATCTTGTGAGATGGGTTGAGTGTGGGGTGTTGAGGGTTGAGGGTAAGTGTTTTGGTTGGAGGCTTGGTTGTTGGATGGATAATGGTTAGAGTTGGGGTAGTTGTGTTGGGGTTTTCTGTAAGGGTTTTGGTTAGTTTGCTGCTGGTTGTGGTTTTGGTTGTTTCTTGAAGTGTTTGGGTTTGAGTTCCTCTGCCATGGTTGTTAGTTTTGGTTGTGATTATCCCCCCATCTGAGGTTTGGGTGGTTCTTCCAGGATGGATTGTAGGTGTCACCATACACCTCATTTGATCCTTGGTTGTGCATATACTGCACTTGCTCTTGTTGTTGTTTTTCTTGGTTCTCCTCACTCTGCCCCCAAGGAGTTGTTGGTTGGCTTGTGGCACTCACTGATACTACTTGTAGGCCATCAATTCTTTTGGCCATTTGCTCAAATTATTGCTGAATCTGCTGCTGCATTATTTTGTTTTGAGCTAGGATTGAATCCACTCCTTCCAGCTCCATTACTCCTCTTCTTTGTGATGGTTGGCGTAACCTTTGATGAGCAAAAAAATACTGGTTATTAGCCACCATGTCAATGAGGTTTTGAGCCTCTTCTGCAGTTTTCATCAGTTGCAATAATCCTCCAGCTGAGTGATCCAATGCCTCTTGAGCCTTTAGAGTGAGCCCTTCATAGAAGTTCTGCAGCTTGTCCCATTCAGTGAACATCTCTGGTGGACATTTCCTTAGGAAAGCCTTATATCTTTCCCTTGCCTCATATAGATTTTCAGCATCCGTTTGTGTGAATGTCTGCACCTCGGTCTTCAACCTAATGATCCTTTGAGGGAGGTAAAACTTGGCAAGGAACTTGGTTACCAAATCATCCCAATTGTTGATGCTGTCTCTTAGGAAGGATTCCAACCATTGAGTGCCTTTGTCTCTGAGAGAGAATGGGAATAGCAGTAGCTTGTAGCTGTCAGGAGGCACACCATTAGTTTTGACAGTGTCACAAATCCTCAAGAAGGTGGACAAGTGTTGGTTGGGGTCTTCAAGTGGTCCTCCTCCATAAGAGCAATTATTTTGAACCAAGGTGATGAGTTGTGGCTTTAATTCGAAGTTGTTTGCATTTACATTTGGAGTTAAGATGCTTCTTCCACAGTGTCTGGGATTTGCAAATGTGTAAGGCCAAAACTCTCCTCTGTGGTGGATTGTTGTTGTTGTTGGCTGCTCCCCCTGGTGGATTGGGATTAGATGGATCTCTTTCCATCTCGTGATATTCTTCCTCAGATTCTTCCTTTCCAACAATGCCTTTCCCTCTTTCAGCTCTTCTTAATCTCCTGAGAGTTCTCTGGTCAGCTTCAAATAAAATAGGAGTAGCTCTCCCTGTACCTGACATACAAACAAAATAAGAGAAGCACACAACCAGTGACACTTCAATCTATTGCTAGAATGAAGTTTTAGTTAGCTTAAGCAAAAATTCAAACAGTTAGAGGGTTAGTCAAAAATTAAAGAAGTAGAAAAGAAAAAATACTTGATCTAGATCTCCACTTCACTTAATCATTGTCAATCTAATTCAATCCCCGGCAACAGCGCAAAAAATTTATGTGCGGAAAACGATCCGACACAAAACTCTCCGGCAAGTGCACCGGGTCGCATCAAGTAATAAAACTCACGGGAGTGAGGTCGATCCCACAGGGATTGAAGGATTAAGCAATTTTAGCTTAGTGGTTGATTGATTTGTAATTAGCAGTAACTAAATTGCAAGGAATGTAAAAGGGGAAGGGTAAATTACAGGAAATTAAAGAGAACAGAAAATAAAAGTGCTGAATCTTAAAGAACAAGAAATTAAATGGCAGAAACTTAGAACGCAAGAAATATAAATTGCAGGATCTTACAGTGCAAGAAACGTAAATGGCTTGAATTGTAAATGGGTCAGGGATGTAGGATTGCAAAAATTAAACAAAGAACAGTAAATCTCAACACATAGAAGAGTAGAAGATGACTTGAATTGAACCGGATCTAGAATGGAAATGTAAATGAACTTGGAAAGAATTCAACAGAGAAAATAAAATGATAACTCCAGATCTCAGGACTCAAGAGACTAGATAGCCAAGTCTAGATCTCACTGCCTTCTGGTGGACGAAATTGTGATCACTATGTTCTTCTATCTTTTGAGCTTTAGTATGAATATACCCTTAGGGCACTGTTTATTTTCTTTATTGGAATTCACAACTCCGTTCAACTAACCAGCAAGTGTACTGGGTCGTCCAAGTAATAACCTTACGTGAGTAAGGGTCGAATCCACAGAGATTGTTGGTATGAAGCAAGCTATGGTCACCTTGCAAATCTCAGTTAGGCAGATTAAAAAGGTAATTGTGATTATTGGATTGTAAATAAAAAGGAATAATAAAAGGGATAGAAATACTTATGCAGATTCATTGGTAGGAATTTCAGATAAGTGCATGAAGATGCAGCATGGCTCAAGGACGCCTGCTATCCCATTGCTTCTACTCAATCCTTCTTACTCCTTTCCATGGCAAGCTTTGTATAGGGGTTCACCATTAACTGTGGCTACTTTCATCCTCACGGGGAAATATCCTATGCGGCTGTCACTCGCACAGCTAACCAGTCTGGAGGCATCACCCATGGTTGATAGCTACATCCCATCCTCGCAGTGAAAGCTAATGCTCACGCACTCTGTCACAGTACGGCCAATCACCGGTTGGTTCCCTCCCCTACTGGAATAGAATCCCTCTTTTGCGTCTGTCACCAACGCCCAGTAGGTTACAGGTTTGAAGCACGTCACAGTCATTCATTACCGGAATCCTACTCGGAACACCACAGACAAGGTTGGACTTTCCGGATTCCCAGGATCCTACTCGGAATACCACAGACAAGGTGAGACTTTCCGGATCCTCATAAATGCCGCCATCTATATAGCTTATACCACGAAGATTCTGTTGGGGAATCTAAGAGATACACATTCAAGCCTTGTTGCATGTGGAACGGAAGTGGTTGTCAATCACGCGCGTTCATCAGTGAGAATAGTGATGAGGGTTATCTAACTCATCACATTCATCATGTTCTTGGGTACGAATGAATATCTTGGAATAAGAATAAGATAGAGATTTGAATAAAAGAAAATAGAACTTCATTAATCTTTGAGGTACAGCAGAGCTCCACACCCTTAATCTATGGTGTGCAGAAACTCCACCGTTGAAAATACATAAGTGAAAGAGGTCCAGGCATGGCCGAATGGCCAGCCCCCTAAAACGTGATCACAGGATTCCAAATACAATCCAGGATCCAAGATGTCTAATACAATAGATAGATGTCCTATATATACTAGACTAGCTACTAGGGTTTACATGAGTAAGTAATTGATGCATAAATTCACTTCCGGGGCCCACTTGGTGTGTGCTTGGGCTGAGCTTGATCAATACACGAGCTAAGGCTTCTCTTGGAGTTGAATTTCGAGTTATGATGTGTTTTGGGCGTTCAACTCCGGATCATGACGTTTTTCTGGCGTTTAACTCCAGACAGGAGCGTGTACTTGGCGTTCAACGCCAAGTTGCGTCGTCATTCTTCGAATGAAGTATGGACTATTATATATTGCTGGAAAGCCCTGAATGTCTACTTTCCAACGCGGTTGAGAGCGCTCCATTTGGAGGTCTGTAGCTCCAGAAAATCCATTTCGAGTGCAGGGAGGTCAGATTCCAACAGCATCAGCAGTCCTTTTGTCAGCCTTTTTCAGAGTTTTGCTCAAATCCCTCAATTTCAGTCAGAATTTACCTGAAATCACAGAAAAACACACAAACTCATAGTAAAGTCCAGAAATGTGAATTTAACATAAAAACTAAGGAAAACATCCCTAAAAGTAGCTCAAACTTACTAAAAACTATATAAAAATAATGCCAAAAAGCGTATAAATTATCCGCTCATCACAACACCAAACTTAAATTGTTGCTTGTCCCCAAGCAACTGAAAATCAAATAGGATAAAAAGGAGAGAATATACTATAAGGTCCAAAATATCAATGAATATTAATTTAATTACATGAGCGGGACTTGTAGCTTTTGCTTCTGAACAGTTTTGGCATCTCACTTTTTCCTTTGTAGTTTAGAGGTATTGGCGTCTCTGGGGAACTTAGAATTTGGGATAGTGTTATTGACTTTCTTAGTTAAGCATGTTGATTCTTGAACACAGCTACTTATGAGTCTTGGCTGTGGCCCTAAGCACTTTGTCTTCCAGTATTACCACCGGATACACAAATGCCACAGACACATAACTGGGTGAACCTTTTCAGATTGTGACTTAGCTTTGCTAAAGTCCCCAGTTAGTGGTGTCCAGAGCTCTTAAGCACACTCTTTAGCTTTAGATCACGACTTTAACCATTCAGTCTCAAGCTTTTCACTTGGACCTTCATGACACAAGCACATGGTTAGGGACAGCTTGATTTAGCGCTTAGGCCTGGATTTATTTTCCTTGGGCCCTCCTATCCAGTGATGCTCAAAGCCTTGGATCCTTGCTTTAAAATTTTCGCCATTTTTTTTTTGCTGCTTTTTCTTGCTTCAAGAATCAATTTCATGATGTTTTTCAGATCATCAATAACATTTCTCTTTGTTCATCATTCTTTCAAGAACCAACAATTTTAAACACTCATAAACAACAAGATCAAAAGACATATGCACTGTTCATTCATTCATTCAGAAAACAAAAGCATTGTCACCACATCAATATAATTAAACTAAATTCAATAATAATTTCGAAAATTGTACTTCTTGTTCTTTTGAATTAAAACATTTTTCTTTTAAGAGAGGTGAAGGACTAATGGATTTTATTCATAGCTTTAAGGCATGGTTACATACTAATGATCATGAAATGAAGACACAAAACATAGATAACCACAATAATTAAAAACCAAAAACAGACAGAAAATCAAGAACAAAGAATGAATCCACCTCTAGTGGCGTCTTCTTCTTGAAGGACCAATAATGTTCTTCAACTCTTCTATGTCCCTTCCTTGCCTTTGTTGCTCCTCCCTCATTGCTCTTTGATCTTCTTTTTCTTGGAGAGTGAGGGCGTGTTCATGGTGTTCCACCCTTAGTTGTTCCACATTATGGCTCAAATCCTCTAAAGAGGTACTGAGTTGCTCCCAATAGTTGTTGGGAGGAAAGTGCATTCCATGAGGCATTTGTTGATGATGAACTTCCTCATGTTCTCCTTGGGGGCCGTGAGGAACTTCCCTTGTTTGCTCCATCCTTTTCTTGGTGATGGGCTTGTCTTCTTCAATGGGACATCTCCATCTATGATAACTCCGGCTGAATAACATAGATGGCATATGAGGTGGGGGAAGGCTAGCCGTGCCATGTATGAAGGCTTGTCAGCTATTTTGTAGAGTTCATTGGATATGACTTCATGAACCTCTACTTCCTCTCCAATCATGATGCTATGAATCATGATGGCCCGATCCACAGTAACTTCAGATCGGTTGCTTGTAGGGATGATGGATCTTTGGATGAACTCCAACCATCCTCTAGCTACAGGCTTGAGGTCCAGTCTTCTTAGTTGGACTGGCTTGCCTTTGGAGTCTATTCTCCATTGGGCGCCTTCCACACAAATGTCCCTAAGGACTTGGTCCAACCTTTGATCAAAGTTGACCCTTCTAGTGTAGGGGTGTTCATCACCTTGCATCATAGGTAAATGAAACGCCAACCTCACATTCTCCGGACTAAAATCCAAGTATTTCCCCCTAACCATTGTGAGATAATTCTTTGGACTTGGGTTCATACTTTGATCATGGTTTCTAGTGATCCATGCATTGGCATAGAACTCTTGAACCATTAAAATTCTAACTTGTTGTATGGGGTTGACTATGACTTCCCAACCTCTTCTTTGAATTTCATGTCGGATTTCCGGATACTCATTCTTCTTGAGTTTGAAAGGGACCTCATGGATCACTTTCTTCTTTGCCACAACATCATAGAAGTGGTCTTGGTGGCTCTTGGAGATGAATCTCTCCTTCTCCCATGACTCGGAAGTGGAGGCTTTTGCCTTCCCTTTTCCTTTTCTTGAGGAAACTCCGGTCTTGGGTGCCATTGATGGTGAATGAAAAATAAAAAAGCTTAGGCTTTTTACCACACCAAACTTAAAATTTGCTCGTCCTCGAGCAAAAAAGAAAAGAAGAGTAGAAGAAGAAGAAGAGAATATGGGAGAGAGGGAGAGAGGGGTTTCGGCTATGTGGGTGAAGAAGGGGTTTGTGTTGTGTGAAAATGAAGAAGAAAGGAAAGGTATTTATAGGGAGAGGGGGGGTTGGGTTTCGGCCATTTTGGGTGGGAAAGGGTGGGAAATTGAATTTGAATGTAATGGAGGTAGGTGGGGTTTATGGGGAAGAGGGTTGATGAATGGTGAATGGGGTAATTGGGAAGGAATTGAGGTGATAGGTGAAGGTTTTTGGGAAGTGTGACATTGAGAATGAGATTTGGATTAGGAGAGTGTGATTAGGATTAAAAGAAAAGGTAGGTGGGGATCCTGTGGGGTCCACAGATCCTGAGGTGGGGATCCTGTGGGGTCCACAGATCCTGAGGTGAAAGAAATACCATTCCTTCACCATATAGGCATGTAACATGCCTTCATGCATCATCCTGGCGTTCAAACGCCCATTGGTGCATGTTCTGGGCGTTAAACGCCCATGTAATGCATGTTTCTGGCGTTGAACGCCAGTTTCATGCTTGTTTCTGGCGTTCAGCGCCAGTTTGTCCTCTGTGTGCGCATCCTGGCGTTTAACGCCAGGTTGTTGCTTGTTTTGGGCGTTCAGCGCCAGAATGGTGCTCTGTTCTGGCGTTGAACGCCAGATAGATGCACCTTACTGGCGTTGAACGCCAGCCTGTGCTGCTCCAGGGTGAAAAATTTTTCTTCTGTTTTTGACTCTGTTTTTAATTTTTTTGATTTTTTTCGTGACTCCTCATGATCATATACCTAATAAAACACAAAAATAACAAAGAAACAAAATAAAATAAAATTAGATAAATAAAATTGGGTTGCCTCCCAACAAGCGCTTCTTTAATGTCAATAGCTTGACAGTGGCTCTCTTGGAGCCACAAGATGATCAGGTCAACTTAAGTATGGTATTCCCAACACCAAACTTAGAGTTTGGATATGGGGTTTGAACACCAAACTTAGAGTTTGGTTGTGGCCTCACAACACCAAACTTAGAGTTTGACTGTGTGGGCTCTTCTTGACTCTGAACTGAGAGAAGCTCTTCATGCTTACTCTCTTCTGTCACAGAGGGATGGCCATGTGTCTTAAACACAAGGTAGTCCCCATTCAGTTGAAGGACTAACTCACCTCTGTTGACATCTATCACAGCTCCTGCTGTGGCTAGGAAAGGTCTTCCTAGGATGATGCATTCATCATCTTCCTTCCTAGTGTCTAGGATTATGAAATCAGTAGGGATGTAGAGGCCTTCAACCTTTACTAGCACGTCCTCTACTAATCCATAAACTTGTCTCACTGACTTGTCTGCCAGTTGTAATGAGAACAAGGCAGGTTGTACCTCAATGATTCCCAGCTTCTCCATTACAAAGAGTGGCATAAGATTTATCCCTGACCCAAGATCACATAGAGCTTTTTCAAAGCTCATGGTGCCTATGGTACAAGGTATTAAGAATTTGCCAGGATCTTGTTTCTTTTGAGGTAGAGTTCTCTGAATCCAAGTATCTAGTTCACTAATGAGCAAGGGAGGTTCATTTTCCCAAGTCTCATTACCAAATAACTTGGCATTCAGTTTCATGATAGCTCCTAAATATTGAGCAACTTGCTCTCCAGTCACATCTTCATTCTCTTTAGAGGATGAATATTCTTCAGAGCTCATGAATGGCAGAAGGAGATTTAATGGGATCTCTATGGTCTCTAGATGAGCCTCAGATTCCTCAGGATCCTTAGTAGGAAACTCCTTCTTGCTTGAGGGACGTCCCAGGAGGTCTTCCTCACTAGGATTTTCGTCCTCCTCCTCCCTAGTGCATTCGGCCATTTTGACTATGTCAATGGCCTTGCACTCTCCTTTTGGATTCTCTTCTGTATTGCTTGGGAGAATACTGGGAGGAGTTTCAATGACTTTCTTACTCAGCTGGCCCACTTGTGCCTCCAAATTTCTAATGGAGGATCTGGTTTCATTCATGAAACTAAAAGTGGCCTTTGACAGATCAGAGACTATATTAGCTAAATTAGAATTATTTTGTTCAGGATTCTCTGTCTGTTGCTGAGAAGATGATGAATATGGCTTACTATTATTCAGCCTGTTGCGTCCACCATTGTTAAAACCTTGTTGAGGTTTTTGTTGATCCTTCCATGAGAAATTTAGATGATTTCTCCATGATGAGTTATAGGTGTTTCCATAAGGTTCACCTAAGTAATTAACCTCTGCCATGGCAGGGTTTTCAGGATTATAAGCTTCTTCAGAAGCTGCTTCTCTATTACTGTTGGATGCATGTTGCAATCCATTCAGATTTTGAGAGATCATGTTGACCTGTTGTGTCAACACTTTGTTCTGAGCCAGCATGGCATTCAGAGCATCAATTTCAAGAACTCCTTTCTTTTGAGGTACCCCATTGTTCACGGAATTTCTCTCAGAAGTATACATGAACTGGTTGTTTGCAACCATGTCAATGAGTTCTTGAGCCTCTTCAGGCGTTTTCTTCAGGTGAATAGATCCACCTGCAGAATGATCCAATGACATTTTCGAAAATTCAGAGAGACCATAATAATATATCTAATATGGTCCATTCTGAAAACATGTCAGATGGACATCTTTTAGTCAGCGCTTGTATCTTCCCAAGCTTCATAGAGGGATTCACCATCTTTTGTTTGAAGGTTTGAACATCCACTCTCAGCTTGCTCAGCTTTGAGGAGGAAAGAACTTATCTAAGAATGCAGTGACAAGCTTATCCCATGAGTCCAGGCTATCCTTGGGTTGTGAATCCAACCATACTCTAGCTCTGTCTCTTACAGCAAAAGGGAAAAGCATGAGTCTGTAGACTTCAGGATCAACTCCATTCGTCTTTACAGTCTCACAGATCTGCAAGAATTCAGTTAAAAACTGATAAGGATCTTCAGATGGAAGTCCATAAAACTTGCAGTTTTGTTGCATTAAAGCAACTAGTTGAGGCTTAAGCTCAAAGTTATTGGCTCCAATGGCAGGAGTGGAGATGCTTCTTCCATCAAACTTGGACGTTGGTTTTGTGAAGTCACCAAGCATTCTCCTTGCATTATTATTATTATTTTCGGCCATCTCCTTCTCTTGTTCGAAAATCTCTGAAAGGTTGTTTCTGGATTGTTGTAATTTAGCTTCTCTTAATTTTCTCTTCAGAGTCCTTTCAGGTTCTGGATCAATTTCAACAAGAGTGCCTTTATCCTTGTTCCTGCTCATATGAGAGAGAAGAAAACAAGAAAAGAAAGAGGAATCCTCTATGTCACAGTATAGAGATTCCTTTATGTTAGTAGAAAAAGAAAGGGGTAGAAGAATGAAGAAGGAGGTTCGGTTTTATGGATGAAGAGAGGTGAAGAGAAGTGTTAGTAATTAAATAATTAAATAGAAGAAGAAAAGAGAAGAGAGAATTCGAAAATAAGTTTGAAAAGGAGTTAGTGATTTTCGAAAATTAGAGATAAAATTGTAATTAAAATTAAAACATGAAACAATTAATTAATTAAAAAGAATTTTTGAAAAAGAGAGAGACATTTTCGAAAATAGAAGAGGGAAAAGTAGTTAGGTGGTTTTGGAAAAGATAAGAAACAAACAAAAGTTAGTTAGTTGATTGAAAAAGATTGAAATCAAATTTGAAAAAGATATGAAGATAAGAGGTTAGATAAGATATTTTGAAATCAAATTTTGAAAAAGATAAAATTTTGAAAAATCAATAAAAGATAAAAAGATTTAATTCAAAAATTTTGAAATTACTTACTTCACTAACAAGAAACTACAAGATAAGATTCTAGAACTTAAAGATTGAACCTTTCTTAACAAGAAAGTAACAAACTTCAAATTTTTGAACCAATCACATTAATTATTAGTGAATTTTCGAAAATTACATATAAAGATAAGAAAAAGATTTTGAAAATAATTTGAAAAAGATTTTTGAAATTTTCGAAAAAATAGAAAAAATGAAAAAGATATGATTTTTGAAAAAGATTTTGAAAAGATAAGATTTTTAAAATTGAAATTTTGACTTGACTTGTAAGAAACAACTAATTTTGAAAATTTTTTGACCAAGTCAACCCAAATTTTCAAAAATTTGGAGGAAAATAAGGAAAAGATTTTTTTTTTTTGATTTTTTGAATTTTTAATTATGAGAGAGAAAAACAACAAAAATGCTCAATGCATGAAATTTTTAGATCAAAACAATGAATGCATGCAAGAATGTTATGAATGTCAAGATGAACACCAAGAACACTTTGAAGATCATGATGAACATCAAACATGATTTGAAAATTTTTTATGCAAAGAAATATGCAAGACACCAAACTTAGAACTCTTTAATGCATGAAAAATATGAATGCAAAAATGCACATGAAAAACAAGAAACAACACAAAACAAGAAAACATCAAGATCAAACAAGAGGACTTATCAAGAACAACTTGAAGATCATGAAGAACACTATGAATGCATGAGATTTTCGAAAAATGCAAGAAAATTTTTTTTTTAAAGCATGCAATTGACACCAAACTTAAAATTGACTCAAGACTCAAACAAGAACACAAATATTTTTGGATTTATGATTTTCTAAATTTTTTTTTTGTATTTTATTAATTATTTTCGAAAATAAAGTTTTGAAAAACGAAAATAAAAGAAAAATTTTGAAAAAGATTTTGAAAAAGAAAATTACCTAATCTGAGCACAAGATGAACCGTTGTCCATACTCGAACAATCCCCGGCAACGGCGCCAAAAACTTGGTGGACGAAATTGTGATCACTATGTTCTTCTATCTTTTGAGCTTTAGAATATACCCTTAGGGCACTGTTTATTTTCTTTATTGGAATTCACAACTCCGTTCAACTAACCAGCAGTGTACTGGGTCGTCCAAGTAATAACCTTACGTGAGTAAGGGTCGAATCCACAGAGATTGTTGGTATGAAGCAAGCTATGGTCACCTTGCAAATCTCAGTTAGGCAGATTAAAAAGGTAATTGTGATTATTGGATTGTAAATAAAAAGGAATAACAAAAGGGATAGAAATACTTATGCAGATTCATTGGTAGGAATTTCAGATAAGTGCATGAAGATGCAGCATGGCTCAAGGACGCCTGCTATCCCATTGCTTCTACTCAATCCTTCTTACTCCTTTCCATGGCAAGCTTGTATAGGGGTTCACCATCAACGTGCTACTTTCATCCTCACGGGGAAATATCCTATGCGGCTGTCACTCGCACAGCTAACCAGTCTGGAGGCATCACCCATGGTTGATAGCTACATCCCATCCTCGCAGTGAAAGCTAATGCTCACGCACTCTG